>NW_026558578.1:0-154200 GCF_026930045.1 Uloborus diversus | reverse complement strand
GGAGCGTTGCTGTTTTTTTCTTACGCCCCTTCTATTGCTGTTTTTTTTCATCGTATTGTGCTTTTTTTATGTTTACCTTTTTTTATGTTTCACTGCCGCTGCCGCGATATTTATAGTTGGAAGTTTTTCCCGCAGTTCTAGAGTTTTAAGTATGATTCGAAACATTGCCAGTATTGAAGAAATAGATGAATTAGAGAAACATGCTACTAAAAGCTGTAATGATATGTAAATTTTAGATTTCAACTTCGCTATTTTCGAATATGACTTTGAACTGCACTGTTGGAATCTGAAATTGATATTTCTGTTGATTATTGGATTCTTGTCTTCAACTATAACACGTGTTTTTTTTTTTTTTTTACTATATTTTAATGCGAAATCGGTTTACTAGAATTCAGTTCCTGTACTTATTTTCAATTTTGTGTAATATTTTATTTTCTAGACGAAATTCAGTTTACGCAGGAAATAAGTTTTAAATAATATGGGGTTCCTCCGTTTATTTTTTGTTAGAAAAATGCCTTGACTGCCTCTTGAAACACTTGCTCAAACTTGTTTCATATTCTAATCTTTTCTAAAGAAACTCGTGGTGCGTAAAAACAAATGCGGGAGGGGGGAGGGGAGTGAATAGTGGAAGCAATTTAGTGGGCTTGGATCAAAATTAACAAGTCTTTGTCATTTCTAAAACACTTTGTTTGAATTTTGCCGGGGTTAAATGAACGGTTAATCATTCCGATCCAGACAAAACTGAAAAATTTGGTCCCAGGTACAGAAGTAAAACAAGCATAAACTTGTTGCCAGTCCAAATCTGCAATCATAATTTTTCTTTCAAAATAATTAACAGGCAAAATTAAAGAAAAAAAAAAAAAAAAGCACTTCCAAACACTTGATGCTTTTTTCGAACTTCATTCTTTAACAATTTATTTTTCGAAGAAACAAATCTTGTGTATACTTTTCAAACAATGTAAAATTGTTCTCTATTTTATTTCCAGTTTTCTAGACCCAAGTAAAAACACCTTCTTTTTTCTATTACAATTCAAATAAATTCATTTACAACCGCCTAAAATGTACAGTGGGGAATAAACCAATTCTGAATTGAAGAACGTTGAATAAACATTTCCCGCTCTTATTAGTCAGGGGGAAAAATCGGATCAACGTTTATTAATTTTCTTCTCTAGTTTTTGGACGTGATTGTATTTTCTTTTGTTGCTATGACAACTTGATCGCTTCTGCGTGTTCATGTTCATTAGCTTTCGTTTGAGTACAATTTAAGACGATGATTTACTGTGGTGAAGTTATTCGACGGTATTTGGTGCCCATTAACTTTTTTTTGTTTTTCCCCTTTATAGAAAAGTAATAATTATGTGATAACACATTTTTGAAATTTGTTTTATTAATATCTGGGTTGCCGGGACCAAAAGTCTTCTGCTAATGGATCTTCTTCTTTTTTCTTTTTTTTTTTTACATGTTTTTCGTGAACCACGGCGATTTACCTTTTATGAATGACTAGCTGCGTTGCCCGGCTTTGCCCGGTCTACCTGAAAATAAAAATTGTCAAGTGACGTATATTCAGCAATCAGGCTCAAATAAAAGAATGAAAAAAAAAACATCGTGCAAAATTTCTTTTCCAAACAATGACTACAGATAATAAAATACTTTAAAGAAATGGAAATGAGAAAGATGGATTTTTAAAGCGTAACCATGGAAACACGAAATAAAATAAGTTAAAGAAGTGAAAATGAGAAAGATGGAAATGAACAATGGATTCAAAAAGTGTAACTGTGGAAACGCGAAAATAAAATGGTTAACAACTTGGAATGGAGATGAGATTAATCGAACTTGATTTAAAAAGTCTTGTAACTTTTTTTCCTTTGGAGATAGAAGCTTAGTTTTCGACCGTAGGTCGTGATAGATCTGGAGTAAAAAATGTCGCTTTTTCCAATGTTGTCAAAAAGAAAACTTGTTACAGTTCCTTCACTTTTTATTGATTTATGTAATGAAGGAAGAAGTGCCCACATTTCTGCTAAGCCTAAAAAAAATTCAAGCTAAAATCGCAAATAACTCCCGCCATTATTAAGTTAGAGCATTGAAACAAATTGCGTAGAACGCGAAAAATTTTACCCTTTCCAACTATATGTAATATTAAGTAATTTTTCACCTCCATATTCGAGAATTTATTTGAAAATTGGGCCTAAATTGGAATAAAAAAAGAATTATTCGTTGAATTTTTTTCGAACCAGTCTGCAAACCTTTTCGGGGCTAGAAGAAAGATACTGTGAAAATTTCAGCGAAATCGGCCGGGTAGTTCTCGAGCTCTGCTCATTCAAACAAACAGACACTTTTTGGAGACTTCATTTTACGCTATGTAGAGAAACATGTTTTGTGCCGAATTGAATTTCGAGAAGTTCTTAAATTAAGTTAAGTTCAGAATAAATTTTTTTATTTTAATTAATTTTGTTTTTTGCTGTGTAATCAACTCTTATAATATTATGAAAATAACAAATGTATTTGACGTGATGTGCAATTTGAAGTATTTAATGAATTACGATTATCATAAGGAATGTAGAACTGCGCGTTAACCGATTGTTCCAATTTTGAACATCCACTCAAATACGATCTCGTAATGATTCAACAGTTGTTGAAGTTATAAGCTTAGCGAATTATTTTCTGTCTGAGTAAAATTAAAAGCCCATAAATGACTAACACCCATGTATTGTCCGTTTTTCAAGGCACTTCGCCACGCCTCCTCGAACGCAGAGTTCCATTTTACGCGGGGGTGATCGGTACGCAATCCACGCGCTTTTAAAGGAGACAACCAGACAGCTTTAAATTGGGCGTGCATTTTAAAGTGCAAAAAAGTCTTAGTGTCCTTTACATCACTTGTCTGTTGTCATTTTAGTTATTCTTACATTTTAAAAACCGCTGCTTTTACAACAAAATGCTATGATCCGAATATACCTTCTGCCTAAAACAGCGAAATAGAATCTTCGGATACCACGTGACGAGGGAGGAGTCAAGTGCCTTCTTCTGAAAAACGGACAATATTATTTCTTATGATGTAATGCTTCAGGTAATCATCTCCAAATGTTCTCCATTGGACTTAAATCAGCTGACACTGACGACCAGTCCATAAAATAATTCTTTTGTCTTGAAACCACGGACAAGTACTATTTTCTGCCTTAAACGTCTAACACAATCCGCCGATATTTCCACAGAAATGGGAAGTCGATTGTCGTCTAGCATTGGGATTTTCAACTGCGCGGGCCCGGCTGACCTGCACTGGCCCGCGGAATGTTTTTTTATTGGCCCGTTAATAAAAAAGTTATTGTGTTCAAAAAATGATTTTAACCAACGTTTTTTAAAACAGATTTCAATAAGTTTTCATAATCTTTACTAATAATAAAGCTGAAAGTCCCTCTGTCTGTCAGGATCTCTGTGACGCGCATAGCACCTAGACCGTTCGGCCGATTTTCATGAAATTTAGCACAAAGTTAGTTTGTAGCATGGGGGTGTGCACCTCGAAGCGATTTTTCGAAAATTCGATGTGGTTCTTTTTCTATTCCAATTTTAAGAACAAAATTCTCATAAGATGGACGAGTAAATTACGAAATTATCATTACGTGGAACCGTAACATGGACACAAGACAATTGGCGAGAAAATTCACCATACATTGTTTGTAAATATACAGGCGAACCAAAAGACCTTTTAATTTTCTATTACGGGCAAAGCCGTGCGGGTACCACTAGTTTAAAATAAATTGTCTCAAAAGTTTATTTACCGATGTTTTTTAATTACAGTACTTACCTATCTCAGCAGGTAAATGTTACTTTACAAATTAACTTATGTAGCAGTTTTCAAATGCCTAGTCAAGTTTTTTGTGGGAGAAAAAAAAAACTTATCAAGAACAGAAATCGGGAATAAAGCTTTGATTAATGCTCATCTGCGTTGGTAGTCTTCTTGTACCTATTATACTTTGTTCTTTATCTTAATCTGATGCCAAGTTGTTTGTTCTAGTCTTGATCTTTTTATTTCTATTCACTGTTTTGAGAATTAATTATCTGTTTAGGAGCTCAAACAAGTTTCCGTTCTATTTGTTTTTTAGACTTCAGTTCGGATTTATGAGGTGAAAAGGATGAGTCAGTCTTCTTTTGCCGCTTATCAAGGTTTTTTTTAATATATAATCCTGAAGCTCTCTTGCATTCAGAGCAGAGTTCGAAAATATCATGATATTTTCGAAAATATCGATATTTTGATATGTATCGGATATTTTGATACCTAACCGATATTTTCAATCAGCACAAATTAAAGTCGTCAAAATAGTACATGCATCCTCAAATCACTCACTTAATTTTCTTATGTTGTTATTACACTATGTAGATTTGAAATTAAGCTTTCTTTCATTGTTTATATCTAATATTTCATTTTACATTTTTATCAGTTTTAATGGAGTTAATTTGGCATCAGCTGTTTTATTCATTTTTCTTCTGTTAGCTACTTTTACACAGTTATATGATTCAGACATAAAAAATACGCACTAGTCCGTTCACAGTCAATAGGACATTTTCTATTTTTCTGAACAACTTCCATATTTAATAAGTACTTTTAATTTGAAGTAATAGTGTTACGTTACTAATAAATTTATAAATATCAAATACAAGTAAAAAAGAAATAAAAAATTAATTTGAATTTTGACATCTTTGAATTCAAATTATGTTTTTCGCAATCACGAGTGTGTGTATGTAGGCGTGTGTGTTTGTGTGTAGGGTGTATGTGTGTGTAGGCATGTGTGTTTGTGTCTGTGTGTTGGCATGAGTGTGTGTGTAGTTGTGTATATGAATGTGTGGGGGGGGTATGTGTATGGTGTGTGTAGGCATATGTGTTTGTGTCTGTGTGCAGGCATGAATGTGTGGATAGTTGTGTGTATGTGTATGTGTGTGTAGGTGTATGTGTGTGTATGTGTTTGTGTGTGTGCGTGCGTGTGTGTGTAGTTGTGTATGTATGCGCGTGTGTGTAGGACATGGATGCAACCTGGAGACGGCTTTCGCTGTAGGAGCAGCATCGTGAGGACCCGGTCGACGGTGATGCTGCAGAGGGTGGCGGTGGGAAAATAAAATCAAAGGACATCAAAACAGTCAAGTGAGAACAATAAGCAATCGTGATTGCTCAAAAATATTAATTTGTTATATTAATGATAATACATCATAAAAATATAGTACATAACTTTTTGGTAATTTTTAATTTTAATAATATTACTACGATTAACATAATTTTTATATTGAAAATACTGTCGTTGAAAAAATAAATATCGAAAAAATCAAAATAGCATGACATTATCATAATAAATATCGGATATATATTGTGATATATATCATGATATATACGGCGAACTTTGATTCAGGGGCATCCCGAACTTAAATTTTGAGAAGGGAGAAATTCTCAATTTACCGAATGAAATCCCGAGTTTTACCAAATGATAAAATATGAGCATGCGCATAACTACATCTGATGAGCAGACACATTAGACATCATTGAAAAAACTCCTGATTATCGGCGGTCGGATTATCCGCGGTTCTTTTCAATGTTTTTTTATTTTATTTATTTCAAGGTCATTAAATGTTTTTTTTTTTTTGAACTTATGATTGTGTTATTGTTCGTTTTTGGCTTTTACATGTGAATATTTTTTTACATTTAATGTTAGTAGGTGAAATGTTGCAGTGTTTTTAGCTATAATGGGGTTGATTCCTTCAGTCAAAAGTACTACTTTTATCACTGAAATTGATAGAACAAGCAAAAAAAATTAAATAAATAAATAAATAAATAAAAAATGAATAAGTAAATAAATAAAATGAAAAAATAACATGGACCTAGAAAATACTTTCATTTTACCAGCAGTTATTTTTTAATTAATTTTTTAAAATGTCCGATATTTCAAACAAGGCGTGGTCTTTATGACGTCACAAATGATGCACTTTGGCGCATCTTTCTACCGCGATTCAACGTTATGATAATCAGGAAGCGAATTAAATAGTGCGCTCTACACTTGCTATCAACCATACCGTTGCCAGTACACGTGAGTAAAGATGCGAATTAAATATTTTGCTCTGTGAATGGCAACAGTGAATGGCATTTCATCATTTTTGATGTCATCGGCAGAAGCGTAAGCAATAAAAGCGCACCGATTAAAGTAATTTTTTAAAAATATTTAAGCATGCTCTTTTAAAAAAAAATACTTTTAAAATTTCGGAAACGACCCCATTGAATTTTATTCTTGTACTTGTTTACATTTATTTCGTTTATAATTGCTTTTATCTACTCAGATACTGTCAGTTTTCGTTAGCCGAGACTTTCCGCCAATTTGGGCATGCGTCAGGTTTGTTCTGATTTTATCAAAATAGGGAGGGAAACCCGAAAGTAAAAGGTGCGAAATGACGTGTTCCACACTTCTTTCAGTGCGAGCGGAAAGTGCCCATCTTCAACGTATCGCCCCTTTCAAAAATGGAATATATCCTGAGTGCTGGTCTTTGATTTCGAGAACGGACAGTACCCTATTCCGCGAATAATCGGGAGTTTACTATAAAAGCTAAAAACCATGTAATTTTGCCAAGCTGTCCCCAAATTTTCTTAATCGTCAGACAAAATTTGCCGAATAAAGAAAGTTAGGGAGGTCACACTGAGCCCCAGTGACCTTCCATCAAGGCGCACTATCACCTTTTGTTCGACTAAAAAAAACTACATTCTACAGGAAAGAAGGCTCAAAAACGCGAAATCTGCAAAAAAATGCGCAATTTCTCATCCATTGGCAACAGAACGCATAATTTAATACACCTGCGCTTTGGTTGCTGTAGTTCTCTATATTTGTTACTTTCTACATATTGGTCATCTTGTCCCTCACGTGACACCTCCTATATTTCATTGAAAATAATAGTTTAAAATATTAACGGATTTTTTTTTTTCTGCTTAACAAACTTATGTGTGATTCTTCAGCAAAAAATTTCTTTCTTACCCTTTAAAAATTACTTTTTAATGAAATATATGAATCGTCACGTGCTGGACAAAGGGGTTGACCTTTTCGTGGAATGGCTCAGATTCGTTTCTAGTCACTCAGATTAGTTTATAGCATAGCCGTGTGTGGCGAGCTTATGGTTTTTAACGTTGGGCACAGGGATGGTTTTAACATAAATGTAAATTCTAATACAGTAGTTTATGCATATGAAAGGACTGTTTTGATCCAAAAATCCCCTCCGGAAGGTATCAAAAAATCCTCTCCAAAAGGTGTATTTGATCATAAAACCCCACCTACAGAAGGTTATTTTCATCAAAAACGCCCTCCAGAAGGTATTTCTAGCAAATAAACTAAACGAAAAGATAAGTCCCAGATAATAATCAAAAGGAGAAATTTTTACCTCAAAACTAAAACAAAATTTTATTTAGTCACAACCGAGAAAAAAGTGGCAACCGTCTGAACGCTAATTTAAAATGAGATTGCGCAAACGATAATTTTCCGGTTAAAATTTCTGTTCCACTAGGCTTTGCAGTATTTTTTAATTTTTTTCACGGTGATTTTACAGCCTTTTTTTTTTTTTTTTTTTTTGTAACTCGAATTAAATGAAGGAACTTAATAGGTGTTTTTCGCGCGCTTTCGAATGGCGCCAAACTCGAACTGATCGGATAATTATTTCGGGTAGAAAGAGCCAATTAATGCCATTTTCGTGCTTTAAAATTAAAATTTGAACGGTTCGGTGCTTTTTTGGCATCCCCCCCCCCCCATTCCTTCTCGGATGCCCAAGTTCCTGCCAAATTAGGTGGAGATCCGACATAAACTGGATTTGTATAGAAAACATACACACACATATGTTCTCTGTTTTATTTATGTAGATTATTTCCTTTTCTCTTTTTTCACTTTTTCCTTGGTTTTTTTGTTCCCCTTGTTTTTTGTGTGTGTGTGTGCATGGTATTACCTTTTAAAATTTTTACAAATTTCTCTAACTGCTTCGCAGTAATTAGTGTCAAATAACTTTCTTTCAGTTTTTGTATTATTCAAGTGGAAATTTTATAAGATGTTACGAAATTATTTCGATTAATTTGTATTGATGTTTCAATATTTTGTATTTTGAATGTTTTAGTTTTTTATTCCTTTTACATTGCTTAGTTTGGAATGTTAATAATTAAGTATCACTATTTTTTTTTCTTTTTTCAACAGTTCTAAAATCTTTATACCGTATTACCCCGCATTATCCGGCATGCCGAGAAAAAAAAGCGAGGTTCATCAGCATGCCGGAAAATTCGAATTTTCCGGCATGCCGGATAATTCGAGGTTATTTTGCAACAAAACAAAAGCAAATTTCCCCATTCTGTTCCAATTGTGTATTGCATGTGCTTGGTTATTTATGGTAGGTCATTATTAATGGTTTTAATTATATGCCAATAAAGTAATCAATTCAGAAGCAATCCCTGTTACTGCGATTCGTTCATAATTGTTTTAAATAAATTATTTTCAATTCCTTTTAGAGAGGCGAATTTAATTTTTATTGATTTAATAGCTCTGGTAATTTCTTTAGCACTGGCTTAGGGGCGGTAACTTTCTGCTTAATTGTTTGTTTACTTTTAATTTAGTTTTTATAAAATTATTCGTTATTCAATAATAGTTTTCTTGTTAAAATAACAAATGACATTGTCAGTTAACATTTTACAAAATTAAACTGTTTATTAATACTAATAAGATGTTTATAGAACTTATATTATTTTTAAAGCTAAACATATATTTTTAATAGTATTTTTTTTCTCCTAACCTCGATTTTTCCGGCATGCCGAAAGGACCAGGCAAGTGTTATTGAAAATCTGGTGACCCCCGAATTTTGCGGCATGCCCGATAATGCGGGGTAGTACGGAAGTTAAGAAATTGATTACTTTGAACTTATTTCTGCCATTTTTTTTAATGATTTATTGCGCAAGAATAAACATTAAAAAGGTTCGATGCATCGATACCATCGATGTTTTTTCATCGATGTCGCACCACTAGTCCGCATATGATAGCAACTCTTTGTTCTGTGTTTTAAAATTCATTCCAATGCTCTTCCACTCAGATCATTCTAATTTGCGACAAGCATTCTTAAAAGTAAAAAAAATGTGCATTTTATTTAAAAGAATATTTTGACAAGATATTTATTATAGATGCTTAAATATGTAGGCCTTCTTTGTTGCGTAAAAAAAAACCTCTCGAAAAAGTCTAAAAATAGCTTCCTCAACTGCAGGTTGACAAAGACTCCTCGACTAGAACACTTTGTTGTATTTCTGCTACAAAAACAAAGATAATTTCACTGTGATTTGGAACAAAACATAGGGATTAGCATTTTAAGCATTTGTCTTGCAAGAGGGTTAACATGTTTGTCAATACAAGACAGATTTAAATTAGTAGAAGCTTAACTCGCGTGAGATAATATTATTGGCGGAGCTGAAGGTAAAATTCCATCTAAGGCGGAAGTGACTTCATAAATTGGACACGACTGAGCACTCGGTATTTGTTTTATAAAACCATATTCTTGTGCATAGCTAATGGAGTCGTTTCCAAAATTCTAAAAGTATTTTTTTTCTCTCTCTGCATGCTTAAAAACAAAGGATCTTACCATATTTTAAATAATTTTAAGTTTAATATTTTTAAAAAATTACTTTAATCGTTGCGCTTTCATTGTTTACGCTTCTGCCGATGACATCACAAATGATGAATGCCATTCACTGGTGCCATTCGCAGAACGTAATATTTAATTTGCTTCTTGACTCACGTGTGCTGGCAACGATATGGTTGATAGCAAGCACAGAGCGCAAAATTATAATCGCTTCTTGATTATCATAACGTGGAATGGCGACAGACATATGCGCCAAACATCATTTGTGACGTCATCAAGACCACGCCTTGTTTGAAAAATCGGACATTTTAAAAAATTAATTAAAAAATAACTGTTGGGAAAATAAAAGTATTTTCTGGGTCCATGTTTTTTTTTTGCTTATTCTATCACTTACAGTAACTAAAAGTAGTACTTTTTACTGAAGGAAACAACCCATTGCTTTTTGAGCGATCACGAATTGCTTATTATCCTCACTTGACTGTAGTTGATGTTCCTTTGATTTTTCAAATTGTCATGACGACGAGAAAAAGTGTAGCTTGTTGTTTTTGCTTTTTTTGAAGAGATTGATTTTCGTCATCACATGGTTACAAATCGTAAGTGATTTGCCTTAATCCCCCCCCCCCCCCCAAGCTTAACTCCAGCAGAGTGTACATTAAAAAACGGTTCGTTTTGTGTGTGTCAAATGGCGTTTTATTTTTTGGAAAAACCCTTTTATAGATTAATTTAAATAACAACTTCATCTGGAATTAATGGAGCTTTTTATGCTGTATATTTACTTGCGGATTATTTTACCGTAATATTATTAACAGTTTAATTGTTTGGCAGATTATTTTTTATTTTGATGAAACAAGTCTGTTTTTTGCTGCTTGCTTTATTTAAAAGTTCATTATCGCCAAACACGTAGCTTTTGTTTGACCAAAAATGGCTGCAACGGATAAAATAAAAAATAATCGCCAATATTAAAAATACGTCAAAGTAACGTACCTATAACGGAAAAGTACGTGTTATCCTCAGTGCCACCTAGAGGGTATGTCTCAGCCTAGTCGGAAACTAGGAACCCAACCTTTGGAGGGGGGCCTGGCTCGAAATTGAAATAAATTGCAGAAAGTAAAGTCAGCATAATGGTAGAGGGGCCAGCGACAAAGCTGACAAGGGACCCGTCGTAACTCTGGAAGGCCCTGTTTGTCCTCACAGTATCTAATCGTGAAGTTTAATGTTTTGAAGATTTTCTATAGGCATTTTCTCTCTGCTCCTGCTAAAATGCACGAGGCAACAAAATTTATGTAGAATTAAAATTGCAAACTGTAAACAATAGAACAGTGATTTTGTTCAACAACCTATGGCTACGCTTTATGAAAAAATTTCGCTAAGTTGGCGTGTTTCACCTTATAATAATTCTATCAGTTTACTTCATCGCATGAAATAAAAGCTGAATTGTCATGATAAATGTCACGATAAAATCAACAGCGCCACCTCTTGAAAACATCTGCAATTTTTATGAAGTACAATTTGGCGTTATTTTTATGATTCTAACCGTTTAATGACAGTCACGTTTGTTAATTACAATGTAGCAACAGCGAAAAGTACTCGGCGCGCATTCAGTGAAACAATTAACTTCTTTGTTGTTATTTTATGCAGGAAGACATTACCTACATAAAATAGGTAAATATGTAGAAGATTAAGAACTTTTCTATTTAGAGTATTTAATGAAATCCTGGAAGCAAAGTACTTATTTTATTTTTGTGATCACATTTTAATAACCTGCCTTTCATTTTAACGTTCGTTACTCCTTGAGATTGTTTCCTTTGCTGTAAACATTTGAGGTCTAAGCAACTGTGTACTTCGATGTGAAATAAATGATGTGTGTTAGAGGTTGAACAATTGAAAACAAATTCTTATAAGTTGCAAAACGAAATTGTTAACTTAAGTGCTTAGCTCGAATCCATATGCTTTTTTTTTCTGTTCCTATTGTTGATTATTTGGTACAATTTTTTTTACTTGATGGTAAAATGAGAATGGATATGAAGAAAAGAAATAGTTAACTTGGAACCGCATTATTTCAGAGTTTCGGGGCATTGAAATTTGTTTATTATCTTCTATAAACATGTATTTACATTTATTACTTGCTTTTTTGTCCACATTTTAAATTGTTCTGATGTTTTTTTTTTTTTATATTTTAATTACATCTTGTAATGCGGTTCGTGCAACTTGTCAAATGACAAGCATTTTTTAAAACTACTAATTACTCTTTTCAATTAAGTACAACAAAAATAAAATCTCATTACGGCGAATATCAATACAACGAAATTCTCGTTACAGCGGACAAAGTTTGCGGTCCACGGAAGTTTGTTGTAACGAGACAACGAGACTTTACTAAATTACTGAAAAAGTCGATAACAACAATGGGGTTGTTTCCTTCAGTCAAAAGTAGTACTTTTTGTCACTGAAATTGATAGAATAAGCAAAAAAAAAAAAAACATGGACTCAGAAAATTTTTTTCATTTTTCCAACCGTTATTTTTAAATTAATTTTTTAAAATGTCCGATTTGAAAACAAGGCGTGGTCTTTATGACGTCACAAATGATGCAATTTGCAATTTGGCGCATCTTTCTACCACGTTTCCACGTCATGATAATCAAGAAGCGAATTAAATATTGCACTCTACGCTTGCTATCAACCCTATCGTTGCCAATACACGTGAGTAAAGATGCGAATTAAATATTTTTCTCCGTGAATGGCAACACTGAATGGCATTTCATCATTTGTGATGTCACACGACAGAATCGTAAACAATGAAAACGCACCGATTTAAGTAATTTTTTTAAAAATATTAAACTTGAACAAATTATTTAAAAAATATTCAGATCCTATATTTTTAAGCATGCTCTTTCAGAAAAAAATTCTTTAAAATTTTGGAAACGATCCCATTGCGAAATCAATGAGTAAAGCGCGTTATAATGCGCTTTACATATAACGCGTACCATATCACCTAATGTTAAACATAAATTTTAATGACGGAATGTATGACATCCAATAAGCACTGACATCGTGATATTAGTGAGTAGTGATTATTTTAAATTGAACTAATGATGGTCTTTGCTGCATTGTCTCCTCTACTGTTAAAAAGTTGGATTGCAGTAATTTATACATCCCGAATTTAACAGAGTAGTGTCACCACGGGGAGCGAGGGGGTTGGTCTGCCCCGCGTGACACCCTTCTGAGGGGGCCGTTACATATGCGTCCATGGCAAATTTTACACAAAATGCACTCGTAATTTAAATTGTATTTTAATTTAAACTTTCGTCATACTCCAGAAATAAAAGCTAGTTGCCTTTAAAAATTGTACGTAGGGAAAGAAAACTGCCGTGGGAAGAAAAAGTGCAGTATCTGCAGAAGAGCTTTTTGAGATGCTTAAAGAAACGCGTTTTGGATTAAATATACTAAAAATAGCGAAATGTTGGAAAAAGGCGTTTTTTTCGTGTTTTATTTTCAGCGAAAACCTAACAAGCAAGCTTGTACAGTAAAGCTTACAACAAATGAAAAAAAATGCGAAAAAATAAAGGAATTCGCAGGAACTGCCCCTTTACCAGGGGCGTGCAGAGGGGGGGGGGGAGATAGAGAGAGGGTTCACCTGTGTAAAGCCCTGGATCCTTCTCCTAAGTAGCGACACGGGGAGTTGTCGGCCATGTTGGGGCCAAGCATTGGCTGTCTTCCTATGTCTGCTATGATGAAATAGTGGTTTCTTAGTAACTCCTTGTTAATAAATATTCCTAGATTCTTCGAGATAACAAAAATTTGAATGTACATTAACTTTTTTTAAATTTTTATTTGGTAAGGAAACTAATTTTGATATTAAGGCATTTTAATGTGCAAAGATGTTGATGCTTAATGTTTTACAATAATTCTCGACCTTTTTGCGAAATATTTTTTTACTCTCTTCCCCGAAAGCAAGGAAGTAGAATATTTATGTTGAAAGAATAGATATTATGATTGTATTGATTATCAGAATAGCATAAATAATTAATCATCCATTGATTAATCGCAACAGATATACTTTATTAACCAAAAAGAAGATTTTTTTTTATCGTACAGACACAAAATTAAGCTGTATGTTACAAGGGTTTAAACTACTGGTTCTTTGAATTTTAAAGTAACATAACCAATGTATATATATGATACTTGCAGTTCCAGTTTGTATAGAATATAAGTTTTTATTATTAAACTGAAATGAAATTTCGAATCGAAAACAATGTAGTATTTAAAAATAAAGCGGCTTTATTTCAATCCATAAAACTCATGGATTAAAACAAACTTTCGCTATTTATTTCAAGGATTGAATCCTTCTTTGAAAACTTATAATTATATTTAATCATTTACGTAAAATATAAACTATCGTTTTCAGCATTAACGTTTCACTACACAAAGTGGATTTAAATAAAATTTTGAATGAGTAACGCAATGAAATGCAAAGTAAGATTTTCTGCCTTTTAATAAAATAAAATAAATGTTGTCAAAGTAGCATGTTTCATTAAAAATAACACAGCAAAATACGGTGAGTGTTTCAAGTTTTATATTGCAAAATTGTTAAAATATAAGATATTGGATTAGTATAAATATTTTTTATACAACATCAACTCTCTCAACAATATAATGTCCGTGAATAATTGATTGTTTTCTTTTTTAAATGTCAATGAATAAAGGGAGACATTTGTCATATTAACTCACAGAAACATAGAATAAAAGTAATAAATTAGCTTAAGATTTTAAACAAAAGTTTTAAAATACATATAAAGAGATGAATCAATTACTCGTCTTATTGATTTTGTATTGCACATTAGTGCATGCTTACAATTCTGTTAAACATAAAAGTAATAGTTGCTTGTTTCAAAATGTTGCTTTCGTTTCACTGGCATTTTTCCTGAATTCACTAAACAAGTATTCAGATTACAGATCTGAGATAAATAGAAGCATTGACGATAAAGTTTTAAATATTAACTGCGCTGAAATAATTTGAACTTTAAATTTTGGCCAAATAAATCGATATTGTTGAAGAAAAGTAAATAAATAAATAAGGAACTGGCCATTTAATAAATACGTGTTTACACGGAAGAGTTACAATAAATACTTTATGAAACACCAAAAATGGCAAAAAAAATATCCTGTGAAAATAATCCTAGAAGAAGAAATGAACAAGAACTCACTGTGAAAAAGTAAAAACTCAAGGAATGCAATATTTTTAACTACGATGCGTTGGAAAAAAAAAAAAAAAACGTGAGTTTGAATACAAACAAATATTAAAAATATATACAAAAAAAACATTGAGTTATACAGAGGTGCACACTGGGGGGGGGGGGGGGGAGGGATAAAAGAAGTGAAGTCATCTCTGCCGATTCAATGCACCCAGATTTTACGTTTTTCTTTATTTCGTTTCCCTCTAGGTAAAGGATATAATTTGGTGCCCGATTCTGCCCTATTCACTCACTTAACGGCACAGTAAGTAGATGCTAAAATGAACGAAGAAATAAATATACCGATAAATAAATATGAGCAAGAATAGCGAGAACGCAATGTTAAAAGACCGGTAAGCACTCAGATTTTGGCCCCAAGATGTCAAACGATTGCCCACGTGATCGGTCACATCCAATAAGAATCGGAAGCGGCACCAGACAATAGGGGAAAACGATGTCGCTACTTCTTCTCCGTTCGAGGGCTTTAGGTGTCTCATCTTCGGGAGATCCCATTCGGATGCGAGTGAGTTTCAATCGTTGAACAGTTTGCGACATACGTATGCTGTCCCGACAGTCTTTCGAAAGAGGCCATTCAATGTTGCTCTCCACAACATCGTAAAATAATATTTTGTGACATCATAGAAGAGTTTTTAAAAATTTGGAATTGAAGAGTACATGTTGAATATGGCCAGTATGAAAACACCTTTCACCCGCAAGAATTACAAATACAAGCTGCAAGGAGCTTATTTATGTCACTTTTAAAAACTTCATATTGGAAATATAATTGTAGAGTCATTGGAAAATACATTCCTTTGACAACCAATGTTTGTGACTGTTGATAAAAAAATCTGGGATCTTGTGATTATTCTTCCAGGACGTCGTTCAACAAAAGAAATGTTAGATCGTGCAGCGTTTTATGTGTTGAACGGGCATATTATTCATTTTCTCTTTTAGAATCTATGCTTTTACGCTTTTGCTTCATTCGGAAAAAAAAGAGAAATTGAATTATTTTGGCATGTCTGTTCCTATAGAAATCAACTCCAATGTGCTTGAAACATTGTACACTAATGAAAAAACATATTCTTTTGATGATTGTAAACAGACATTTTCTCAAAATTCAGACTTGGAAACACATTTGACGCTGCACACTATTGAAAAACCATATTCTTGTGAGTACTGTAAAAATACATTTTCTGTTAGTTCGACATTGAAAAGACATTTGAAGATACACACTAATGAAAAGCCATATTCTTGTGAGTACTGTAAAAAGACATTTTCTGTTAGTTCGAATTTGAAAAGACATTTGAGGATACACATGAATGAAAAGCCATATTCTTGTGAGTACTGTAAAAATACATTTTCTGTTAGTTCGACATTGAAAAGACATTTGAAGATACACACTAATGAAAAGCCATATTCTTGTGAGTACTGTAAAAAGACATTTTCTGACAGTTGGAGTTTAAAAAGACATTTGAGGATACACACTAATGAAAAGCCGTATTCTTGTGAGTACTGTAAAAAGACATTTTCTGATAGTTCAAGTTTTAAAACACATGTGAGGATACACGCTAATGAAAAACCATACACTTGTGAGTATTGTAAAAAGACAATTTATGCTAGTTCAAATTTAAGAAGACATTTGAATATACACACTAATGAGAAGCGATATTCTTGTGAGTGTTGTAAAAGAACATTTTCTCAAAATGCGAACTTGGAAAGACATTTCAGGGTACACACTCTTGAAAAGCCATATTCTTGTGAGTACTGTAAAAATGCATTTTCTGATAGTTCGACTTTGAAAAGACATTTGAAAATACACACTAATGAAAAGCCATATTCTTGTGAGTACTGTAAAAATGCATTTTCTGATAGTTCGACTTTGAAAAGACATTTGAGGATACACACTAATGAAAAGTCATATTCTTGTGAGTACTGTAAAAAGACATTTTCTGATAGTTCAAGTTTTAAAACACATGTGAGGATACACGCTAATGAAAAACCATACACTTGTGAGTATTGTAAAAAGACAATTTATGCTAGTTCAAATTTAAGAAGACATTTGAATATACACACTAATGAGAAGCGATATTCTTGTGAGTGTTGTAAAAGAACATTTTCTCAAAATGCGAACTTGGAAAGACATTTCAGGGTACACACTCTTGAAAAGCCATATTCTTGTGAGTACTGTAAAAATGCATTTTCTGATAGTTCGACTTTGAAAAGACATTTGAAAATACACACTAATGAAAAGCCATATTCTTGTGAGTACTGTAAAAATGCATTTTCTGATAGTTCGACTTTGAAAAGACATTTGAGGATACACACTAATGAAAAGTGATATTCTTGTGAGTACTGTAAAAAGACATTTTCTGATAGTTCAAGTTTTAAAACACATGTGAGGATACACGCTAATGAAAAACCATACACTTGTGAGTATTGTAAAAAGACAATTTATGCTAGTTCAAATTTAAGAAGACATTTGAATATACACACTAATGAGAAGCGATATTCTTGTGAGTGTTGTAAAAGAACATTTTCTCAAAATGCAAACTTGGAAAGACATTTCAGGATACACACTAGTGAAAAACCATATTCTTGTGAGTACTGTAAAACACATTTTCTGATAGTTCAAGTTTAAAAGCACATTTCAGGGTGTACACTGACGGAAATGCCATATTCTTGTGATTATTTTGAAAAGTCATTTTCTGTTAATACGCATTTGAAAAGACATTTGAAGATACACACGAATGCAGGGATTGTAACAAACTGACAAAATATAGGTTATTTTTTTAAAAAATATAGGACACATTTTTTAAAAAATATAGGATTTATAGGCCACTAAAAAAATTGGTTAATTTTGCATACATATTATAAAAAAGTTACCTTTTAGTGCCACTGATGAAAATATATGCATACAAAACTTGTTAGACATGTATAGCTTTTCGATTCTTTACTATCAGTGTATAAAACTTAAATTTATCACACACATAAAATAAATAAATAAAAACGATGATAATAGTATAAGAAGTAATAATTTATTTCAATTTTAAAAAAATCAAAATGGTTCGGCAACAAATTACGTAGAACTGCTTCTCTTTCTGAGCAGCTTTTAAATTTTTCATTAACAGCTGCTTGCCCAGCCTCAGTGTCATTCATGTTTGAGTCCTAATTTTTAATTTAATACTCCCCTCATCTACAGGGTTGCTATTTTGTCCACTTTTTTATAAATATCAAAATATTGTGATATTTTCAAAATAAATATTGGATATATATCATGATATATATCGGCAAACCCTGCTTGTGAGTATTGTTAAAAAGGGCATTTTCTCATTTTACGAGTTAAAAAAAAACACTTCAAGCAGTGTACCATACAAAAAACTAATTTTGTAGGTTTGTAAAATCAGCACCAATTCCCTACATTTGATACAACCTGATGTAAAACTGCATGATTCGTGATCTGTGCACCAAAACTTGTATTTTATTACCCAAAATCGTTTCTTAAAAGAAAATAAATAGTCGTTGCATTAGTTTTCGTCATTCAGAATTTGAACACTCATCCAAAACCATTTTTAAGGGAAATTCTTTGCACAGAGATGTAAAATTGACAGAAATTTCGAGGCGGCATAGTAAGTCTTTTTTCCCATTTTTTTCTGGAAAAAAATGGAAAATTTGATTTTTCCCCAAGGTGTATTTATTCGGCAAGATGTATTTTATATATTCATTCATTAGTTAATCTATTAAACATTCTTTCATTTAGTAACCCATATATTTATTTATTCGTGCCCTTATTTTCTTAATCATATACTAAATTCTTCACTCATTTGTTTTTCCATATCTTAATCTATTTATTCATTTAATATTCCATTTTATTTGTTCAATGATTTGTTTGTTTCATTTAGGTACTCATTTGATGAAAAATATTTTTCATAATCAAATATGTAAACTGTTTTATCAGAGCCTAAAGTATGACTCGGTTCATATTATTTACATTTTTGCTGTGCTGTGTAATTAATAAATATATGTTGCTTATTGAAATGCAGTTTGTTGATTTACTTGTGGTTCTTTTGTTATGTCTGCTGATATGTATGTCAATCCTAGTAGCCTTTTAAAAGAAGTAGTTAATAGTAGTGTAGAAAAGGTTTTGAAATAAGTTTACTAAAAAGCCAAGTAGTGAATATTTCTATCTCAAGTACATACAGGGTGGCGACAGATCAGGGAGATCAGGGAACTTTATTAATCAGGGAAAAATCAGGGAATTTCGAAAAAATAATAAAAATTCAGGGAAAATATATTAAA
The DNA here is from genome assembly GCF_026930045.1 of Uloborus diversus. NCBI lineage: Eukaryota > Metazoa > Arthropoda > Arachnida > Araneae > Uloboridae > Uloborus > Uloborus diversus. The sequence goes on along the minus strand of NW_026558578.1, from coordinate 135,058 downwards.
TAAAGAATTTTTTTTTTACTTTGCAAAGTTAAGTACCCTAATTCCCTACGCGTCTTCTGCCAATTATCTGTTGAGAAAAAATTAAAATTAATGATATGCGATTATACACTGCTGCATATTTGTGCATCTATTTTTCTCATTTTCAAAGTATTAAATCTTAACTTATTAAACACAGGATGAACTTCCTATAATTGCCTCTGTGTCTGTAAAGTTTTTTATTTTACATAGCTCGAATTTACCTTTCACGAGTTCCATGCTACGTAAAATAAACAACCCTACAGGCAAAGAGGAAGCCGTCATTAATCAGGGTTCCCACAGTCCTTAAAAGTCCTTAGAAACTCCCTTTTTTTCACTTTCAAAAATAAGGGCCCTTAAAAGTACTTAGTTTTTGCTCAAGATCTTTAATACCCTTTGAAAGTCCTTAGTTTTCACTACTACTGGCAACTTTCTAAACAGGGGCACTTTCTAAAGAAAAAATTCAAAACTGTCTATAATCATTCGAGAACAAGGTTGTGTAAACGTAATTGCATGCAATTTTTGAAGTTTGGAGAGTTAAGAGGAATGGTTTAAGTGTCCTTAGGAGTGTTTGAACCCTTGGAATATTTTGAAAGATACTGAAGTCGAAAAAATGTTTAGGCTGTTTTTAGTGACGTAAAAATATTGGAGAGGGGTCCTTTTTGTTGAAAAAAATACAACACTGGAGTCTTGAAAATGCTGAAGTATTAAAAACTCTGTTTTAGTCTATCTTTGGGTGAATTAGGGAGGGGGACTCTGAGGCTCTGTCCTGAACAATTGTTGCAACTGAAGTCTTAAAACTTTTAGACTGTCTCTTGTCTTGAGTAATACCAAGGTAAAGGGCAGAGGAGTTCTTTGTAGAAATAATTAAATTCAGGAGCCTTAAAGACTCAACTGTAGGCCATCTTTCATGAGTATAGGGGCTTGCCGACAAATTTTTGAAGCTGGATTAAAACATTTCAGCTGTCTTTAGCTCTAATCTATCTTTCTATAACTTACGTATTTGGAGGCGGTCTTACGAAAATTTTTCGAATTTGTACTCTTAAAATTTTGGATGGTCTTCGGTAGTGTAAAAATAGGGCGGTGCTCTCTCCAGAAAAAATCTGAAACTGAACCATTAAAAACGCAAATGTAAGCTCTGATCTGGTGAATCTATCACAAAGATTTAGGGGGCTCTCTTTCAAAAACATTTTGAAGGTAGTATATTTAGAACTCTGCTTCAAGCTATCTTTGTTGATTCAATCGTGATGAAAGTTTTGGGCTCTCGTCCAAAAAATTTGAAGTCTTAAAATTTTTGGATTGTCCTTGATGATGTAAATATAGGAAGGACTTAAAAAAAATTCTGAAACTGGAGTCTTAAAAAACGCAAATTTTTGCCTTTGGTAAATGTAGGGGTAGGTGTTTGGTGATTCTCTTCCAGCCTCAGGAAATGCTTCAGAATTGATTATTTATCGGCCCCATTTTAAGCTGCTGTCTTTTGTTAAGTTAGGGATTGGTGAGATTTCCCCCGAAAAATTTCCGAAGCTGACCTATTTGTAAAGATCACTATTTTAGGAAATTTTTAAGTGATTTATGGGGGGGAGAATTAGGAGCCACTCTGCCAAAAATAGTTTTAGTATTGAAGTCTTAAAACTTTTAGCCACTGTTTGGTAAGATAAAAGTAAGGCTCTTCTTTGAAAAATTTAGAAACTGGAGTGTTAAAAACGCAAATTTAGGCAAATTTTTGTGAAGTTTGGAGGGCTCTCCCTCAAAAATTGTTCGTAGCTGAAGTTTTAAAAACACTATTTTAGGCCATCTTTAGATGATTTAAGGCTAAGGGGATTCAGGCGCTATTCTGTAATTTTTTTGAAATGGAAATTTTGAAAGTCCGATTTAAAGCTAGCTTTTGTGAAGTTTAAGGAAAGGGTAACAGTTGGGGATGTTCTTCAAAGGTTTTCAAAAACTGAAGTCTAAAAAACTAGTAGGCTCTCTTTGGAGATTTAGGGAGAGTAGTAAACTAATTTTAAATGGAAAAAACATTCGTTTTGTTAATGAAGTTTTGGCATTCTTATTAAATAATGTTTCCTAACAAATCAGCAGTCTCAATACATTTTGTGTTATTTTTGCTCATTTTGCATAGAAAAAATTACTGCCTGAAATAGTATTATTGGCTAGGTGCATTCTAGTAACAAGGAGGAGTAACCTTATGAAATTGAAAAATTGGTTATAAGAGAAATCGGACCAATTTAGTCGGTCAGTGAGAAGTCAGGGAACATGATTTTGTTCTTTCTGTGGTCACCTTGTGTATATCAAGGGCTAAAATTCAATTTCTTCAGTATGCCGGTATTGTAAAAGTTTGTGCTTGGAGTGCTATGCTTATCTCAAAATTGATACTAATTGTTAACAAGCAATTCTTTTTAATATAAGATAAGGCCAAGTATAAAAAAAGTGCTTAACAAAAATAAATCGAAATCAATTATTCCCCCTCTTAGTTTTTGAAATTGAAGTTTCAAAAACGCAGTTGTCGACAAACTTTGAAGATTTTACGGAAAGGAGGTTCTGGAGCTGTTCCCTGGAAAAATTTTCAAAATTATGGTCCTTCAAACTTAATCAATATTTTATATTCAGGGACTATTCAACTTAAATTTTTTTTGTAAGTGTATTTTAAAAAGTTTTTTTTAATTAGAGGAAGGCGGTTCGGAAACCCTTGGCCGTATATTTTCTTAAATTCAAGTCTTAAAAACACGATTGTAAGACCGTATCTTGTTATACTAGGGCCAGAAATTTTTCGAAATTAAAGCTCACAAAACGCAATTTTTAGCGATTTTTGAACTTGACCAATAAGCTGCAACTATTAAATATTTTTAATTCAAAAATTTCTTTAAAAGAAATTAAGATTTTCTCCCGGACAGTATTATTTTTTTAAATCAAAATCACTTTGTTTTGCCATTATACGTGTTCTTTTTTTCTCTTCTGTAATAAAGAATAGTTTTGAAAAACATTTAGCTCAGCATTCTGTGTGGGGGAGGGGGGGGGGGCTGTGAGTATCTCTTCTGGTTGCGCCACTGCCCTCCAACTAAAAATCTTTTAATAATTGCATATAGATTTTGCAAAAGGAGCCTGTAAAGCTTTTATGACATTTTTACTTCAACTGATTACATTTCATTGACTTTCCTGCTCCTTTTGAGCAAATTAAAATAGTATTGATTACCGATACACCACTGACAATATTAAATATTTCATTATAAAAAAGTAAAATAGGTTTTTTTGGCTGTATAATTATATTTAAAAATTGTGATTACCGTACCATAGTCTATAAGAAATTGTTCTTTTAGTCAAAATTATGACCACATCCAAAGCTAAAGTAACATGGCTAAACATAAGAACACAATCGAATGGAATCGGCTAATGTCGGCAAAAGCGAAATTCCATACATTTATTTACCGGGGACAATAGATTCCTAAATTATTTCAGAAAATTTTTTCTCAATTTTATCCACTTATGAGAAGCAGCAAACACCCAATAGGAAAACTATTTTGAACGTAATTCTCTAATTCAGAATACCAATACAGCACAGTATCGGATGCGATCGGCTAATGTCGGCAGAAGATAAAAACGCCGTACATTTCAGTATGGTGTATTATAGATCAATAAATTATTGTAGAATGACTTTTTTTTTTAATCGTACCTACGTATTAAAATTCAAAATGTCTTGCAAAAAGTCTGTTTTAAAAGTAATTTTCTAATTCAGAATGTCAATACAGCATAGTATTGGGTGCGATCGGCCAATGTCGACAGGAGTGAACGCCGTACATTGTATCGTGGATTATATAAGTCGATAAATTATTGTAAATGACTTTTTTTGATTGAACCTACACATTAAAATTCAAAATGCCTTTCAACAAATATGTTTTAAAAGTAATTTTCTAATTCAGACTGTCAATACAGCACAGTATCGGATGCGATCGGCTAATGTCGGCAGAAGATAAACGCTGTACATTTCGGTATTGTGTATTATAGATCGATAAATTATTGTAAAATGACTTTTTTTTCATTGTACCTACGTATAAAAATTCATAATGTCTTGCAAAAAATAAGTTTTAAAAGTAATTTTCTAATTCAGAATACCAATACAGCGCAGCATCGGATGCGATCGGCCAATGTCGGCAGAAGATAAACGCTGTACATTTCGGTATATTGTATTATAGATCGATAAATTATTGTAAAATGACTTTTTTTCATTGTACCTACGTATAAAAATTTATAATGTCTTGCAAAAAATAAGTTTTAAAAGTAATTTTCTAATTCAGAATACCAATACAGCGCAGCATCGGATGCGATCGGCCAATGTCGGCAGAAGATAAACGCTGTACATTTCGGTATCGTGTATTATAGATCGATAAATTATTGTAAAATGACTTTTTTTCATTGTATCTGCGTATAAAAATTTATAATGTCTTGCAAAAAATAAGTTTTAAAAGTAATTTTCTAATTCAGAATACCAATACAGCGCAGCATCGGATGCGATCGGCCAATGTCGGCAGAATCGAACCTCCTTACGTTTCGTTTTTGTGGATAGTAGATTCCTAAATTATTTCAGTATAATTTTTCCCAGTATTATCAACACATTACAGAACAAAATATTCACTAAAAAAACTATTTTAAAAGTAATATTTTAATTCAGAATGCGAATACTGCATAGAATCGGATAAGATCGGCAAATGTTGGATGAAGCGAAAACCGTAGATTACTTTATCGTGGAGAATAGGTTCCGAAGTTATTGGAAAATAACTTCTCCCAATTGTACCCACGCATTAAATTTCAAAATGCTTTGCAAGAAAACTGTTTTGAATGCACTTAAATAATTGAGGTGGCCAATGTTGCTGAGTATCGGACAGCATTGGACATTAGACAGGAAGCGTAAATTTCCAAATATATTTTTGCAGTGCTAAATTTCGTCAAAATGTCTATTATTCATGTTATTCTTTAGGGAGGAAATTGGAAAATGTTCTGAAAAGTAACCGTTGATTAAGTTTTTCTGATTTGACGAGTATCAGTTGGCCAAGCCTATACAGTATTGGACTAGATCGGCCAATAGCGAGGTCTGTCAGTTTCTTTAATCAGGAGTTTCAAATACCAAATCTACTGGAAAAAGTCTTAGAACAGTTCCACCTTTATGTTAAACACAAAATTTCCTTTTAAAAAACATTTTATAAAGCCTTTTCACTTTTTCAGTATCGGGATGCCAATACTGCCCAGTATTGGCCAAAAACAGATAAAATCGTCCCATATACGACGACGTACGCCAGGTTTGGCCAATACTCGACCGATATTGACCAAAATTGTTGTGCTACTGGGGATGGTACTTGATGAAAATTAAGCCACAAATAGCAAAAAATACGCTAAATTACATGTAGATACATTAATTTCCCGTAGTCAGGGGGTGTGGGGCAGTTGACCCCTGAATGACGAGTCTACTGTTTGAGCAGGCAATCAGCGAGATCTTATGAATTTATTTAAAAGTAACACTATTTGGATCCCCCGCCAACCTTAATACCGAAGGCATACAGGTTTGAGGGCGCATAAAAAATGAAGGCACATACATGAAGTCATATAATAGAGCGCAAAAAAAAAAAGTCTCTCAGGAAGAGCAAAAAAAAAAAAAAAAAAAAATTGAATTTTTGGCATTTTGAATTCAAATTATGTTTTTCGCAATCACGAGCGTGTATGAATGCGCGTGTGTGTTTGTGTAGGCGCATGTGTGTGGGTGCGTGTGTGTGTATGCAAATGTGTGCGAGTTGCGTATGCAGTGTTGTGTGTTTACGCGTGTGTGTGTGTATGTAGGCATATGTGTTTGTGTCTATGGGACTGACTAACTGACTGACTGACTGGCTGAATGACTAACTGACTGACTAAGATTGACTGACTGACTGGACTGGACTGACCGACTGACTGACTGACTGGACTGGACTGACCGACTGACTGACTGACTGGACTGGACTGACTGACTGATAGACTGACTGAATGAAACTGACTGAATGAGACTGACGGAATGAGACTGAATGAATGACTGACTGACTGACCGAGACTGACTGACTGACTGCCTGAATGCCTGACTGACTGACTGACTGAGTGACTGACTGACTGACTGGACTGGACTGAATGACTGACTTACTGACTGACTGAATGACTAACTGACTGATTGAGACTGACTGACTGAATGCTTGACTGCCTGACTGACTGCTTGACGGACTAACTGACTGACTGGACTGGACTGACTGACGGACAGACTGACTGAATGAGACTGACTGAATGAGACTGACTGAATGAGACTGACTGAATGAGACTGAATGAATGACTGACTGACTGACGGACAAATAATAAAAAAAAAAATGCACCTTGGTAATTATTGATTCAAACACTTTGAAATCTACAGGTCGAATAATTAAATTGACTCAGAATTTTCTTCCCTACATAAATAATCGATATTTGCAAAAAAGAAGAAATTGAAAAAAAAAAGAATTTTGAAATTAGAAAAGAAATGTATACATTAAAGAAATTCGTTCCGGCTGGGTCTCGAACCCAGGCCACTCGCTTGGAAGCCCAACGGTCTAGCCATTAGGCTATCGGAGCTCTGTCGACCGGAGTCTTAAAAATAATAAAAACAAAAAATGCAGCTTGGTAATTATTGATTCAAACACTTTGAAATATACATGTCGAATAATTAAACTCACTCAGAATTTATTTCCCAACATAAATAATAAATATTCGCAAGAGAAAAAAATTAAAAAAAAAAAATTCAAATTAAAAACTGAAAATATGGATTGAAGAATTTTGTTCAAGCTGGGACTCGAACCCAGAGCCACTCGCTTGGAAGCCCAACCCTCTAGCCATTAGTCTATCAAAGCTCGGCCGGTTGGAGTCTTGAATATAATAAAAAAAAAAATGCACCTTGGTCATTATTGATTCAAACACAGAAATTTACAGGTCGAATAATTAAACTGACTCAGAATTTTCTTCCCTACATAAATAATCAATATTCGCAAAAGAGAAAAATTAAAAAAAAAGGAATTTTCAAATTAGAAAAGAAATCTATACATTGAATATATTCGTTCCGGCTTGGAATCGAACCCACGGCCACCCGCTTGGAAGACCAACGGTCTATCAATTAGGCTATCGGAGCTCTGTCGGTCGGAGTCTTACTGCCTGACTGAGACTTCATGACTGAGAGTGCCTGACTGACGGACTGACTGACTGATACTGACTGACTGACCAACTCACTGACTGACCGAGACTGACTGACTGACTGCCTCACTGCCTGACTGACTGACTGAGTGACTGACTGACTGACTGGATTTTACTGGTCTGACTAAATGACTGACTGACTGACTGAATGACTAACTGACTGACTAAGACTGACTGACTGACTGCTTGACTGACTAACTGAATGACTGGACTGGACTGACCGACTGACTGACTGACAGACTGACTGAATGAGACTGACTGAATGAGACTGAATGAATGACTGACTGACTGATCGAGGCTGACTGACTGACTGCCTGAATGCCTGACTGACTGACTGACTGAGTGACTGACTGACTGACTGGACTGGACTGACTTACTGACTGACTGAATGACTAACTGCCTGACTGAGACTGACTGACTGACAGATTGACTGACTGACTGACTGATACTGACTGACTGACAAACTCACTGACTGACCAACTCACAGACTGACCGAGACCGACTGACTGACTGACTGCCTGACTGCCTGACTGACTGACTGAGTGACTGACTGACTGACTGGATTGGACTGGTATGACTTACTGACTGACTGACTGAATGACTAACTGACTGACTAAGACTGAATGACTGAATGCTTGACTGCCTGACTGACTGCTTGACTGACTAACTGACTGACTGGACTGGACTGACTGACTGAGAGACTGACTTAATGAGACTGACTGAATGAGACTGAATGAATGACTGACTGAATGAATGACTGACTGACTGACCGAGACTGACTGACTGACGGACTGACTGACTGACTTCGCAAAAGAGAAAAATTAAAAAAAAGGATTATCAAATTAGAAAAAAAAATATGCATTGAAGTTTTTCTTTCCGGCTGGGACTCGAACCCAGGGCCACTTGCTTGGAAGCCCAACGGTCTAGCCATTAGCCTATCAGAGATGTCGATCGGAGTCTTAAATATATTAAAAACAAAAAATGCACCTTGGTAAATATTGATTCAAACGCTTTGAAATCTACAGGTCGAATAATAAATTGACTCAGAATTTTCTTCCCTACATATAAAATCGATATTTGCAAAAAAGAAGAAATTGAAAAAAAAAAAAAAAAAAAAAAGAATTTTCAAATTAGAAAAGAAATGTATACATTGAAGAAATTCGTTCCGGCTGGGTCTCGAACCCAGGGCCACTTGCTTGGAAGCCCAACAGTCTAGCCATTAGGCTATCAGAGCTCTGTCGTCCGGAGTCTTAAAAATAATAAAAACAAAAATTGCAGCTTGGTAATTATTGATTCAAACACTTTGAAATATACATGTCGAATAATTAAACTGACTCAGAATTTTCTTTCCAACATAAATAATAAATATTCGCAAAAGAAAAAAAAATAAAAAAAAAATTCAAATTAAAAACTGAAAATATGGATTGAAGAATATCGTTCAAGCTGGGACTCGAACCCAGAGCCACTCGCTTGGACCTGACTGACTGCTTGACTGATTAACTGAATGACTGGACTGGACTGACCGACAGACTGACTGACAGATTAACTGAATGAGACTGAATGAATGACTGACTGACTGACTGCCTGAATGAGACTGACTGACTGACTGAGTGACTGACTGACTGACTGTATTAGACTGGTATGACTTACTGACTGACTGACTGAATGACTAACTGACTGACTAAGACTGACTGACTGAATGCTTGACTGCCTGACTGACTGCTTGACTGACTAACTGACTGACTGGACTCGACTGACTGACTGAATGAGACTGACTGAATGAGACTGACTGAATGAGACTGAATGAATGACAACTGAATGAATGACTGACTGACTGACCGAGGCTGACTGACTGACGGACAAATAATAAAAACAAAAAATGCACCTTGGTAATTATTGATTCAAACACTTTGAAATCCACAGGTCGAATAATTAAATTGACTTAGAATTTTCTTCCCTACATAAATAATAGATATTTGCAAAAAAAAAAAAAAAAGAAATTGAAAAAAAAAAAAGAATTTTCAAATTAGAAAAGAAATGTATACATTGAAGAAATTCGTTCCGGCTGGGTTTCGAACCCAGGGCCACTCGCTTGGAAGCCCAACCCTCTAACCATTAGTCTATCGGAGCTCGGCCGGTCTGAGTCTTGAATATAATAAAAACAAAAAATGTACCTTGGTCATTATTGATTCAAACACTTTGAAATTTACAGGTCGAATAATTAAACTGACTCAGATTTTTCTACCCTACATAAATAATCAATATTCGCAAAAGAGAAAAATTAAAAAAAAAGGCTTTTCAAATAAGAAAAGTAATATATACATTGAATATATTCGTTCCGGCTTGGACTCGAACCCAGGGCTACTCGCTTGGAAGCCCAACGGTCTAGCAATTAGGCTATCGTAGCTCTGTCGGTCGGAGTCTTACTGCCTGACTGACAGATTGACTGACTGACAGATACTGACTGACTGACCAACTCACTGACTGACCGAGACTGACTGACTGACTGCTTGACTGACTGACTGACTGAGTGACTGGCTGACTGGGCTAAACTGACTAACTGACTGACTGACTGAATGAATGACTAACTGACGGACTAACACTGACTGACTGACTGCCTGACTGACTGCTTGACTGAGTAACTGACTGACTGGACTGGACTGACCGACTGACTTACCGAGACTGACTGACTGACTGCCTGAATGCCTGACTGACTGACTGAGTGACTGACTGGACTGACTGGACTGACTTACTGACTGACAGAATGACTAACTGACTGACTGAGACTGACTGACTGCTTGACTGACTGACTGCTTGACTGACTGACGGACTGGACTGGACTGACTGACGGACTGACTGACTGACGGACTGACTGACTGACTTCGCAAAAGAGAAAAATAAAAAAAAAGGATTATCAAATTAGAAAAAAAAATATGCATTGAAGATTTTCTTTCCGACTGGGACTCGAACCCACGGCCACTCGCTTGGAAGCCCAACGGTCTAGCCATTAGCCTATCGGAGCTCTGTCAATCGGAGTCTTAAATATAATAAAAACAAAAAATGCACCTTGGTAATTATTGATTCAAACACTTTTAAATCTACAGGTCGAATAATTAAATTGACTCAGAATTTTCTTCCCTACATAAATAATCGATATTTGCAAAAAAAAAAAAAAAAAGAAATTGAAAAAAAAAAAAGAATTTTCAAATTAGAAAAGAAATGTATACATTGAAGAAATTCGTTCCGGCTGGGTCTCGAACGCAGGGCCACTCGCTTGGAAGCCCAACGGTCAGGCCATTAGTCTATCGGAGCTCGGCCGGTCGGACTCTTGAAAATAATAAAAACAAAAAATGTACCTTGGTAATTATTGATTCAAACACTTTGAAATCTACATGTCGAATAATTAAACTGACTCAGAATTTTCTTCCCAACATAAATAATAAATATTCGCAAAAGAAAAAATAAAAAATTTTTTTTTTTTCAAATTAGAAACTAAAAATATGGATTGAAGAATTTCGTTCAAGCTGGGAATCGAACCCAGGGCCACTCGCTTGGAAGCCCAACCCTCTAGCCATTAGTCTATCGGAGCTCGGCCGGTCGGAGTCTTGAATATAATAAAAACAAAAAGTGTACCTTGGTCATTATTGATTCAAACACTTTGAAATTTACAGGTCGAATAATTAAATTGCCTCAGAATTTTCTTCCCTACATAAATAATCGATATTCGCAAAAGAGAAAAATTAAAAAAAAAGGAATTTTCAAATTAGAAAAGAAAAAAATACATTGAATATATTCGTTCCGGCTTGGACTCGAACCCAGGGCCACTCGCTTGGAAGCCCAACGGTCTATCAATTAGGCTATCGGAGTTCTGTCGGTCGGAGTCTTACTGCCTGACTGAGACTTCATGACTGAGACTGCCTGACTGACAGATTGACTGACTGATACTGACTGACTGACTGATACTGACTGACTGACCAACTCACTGACTGACCGAGACTGACTGACTGACTGCCTGACTGACTGACTGAGTGACTGACTGACTGACTGGATTGGACTGGTGTGACTAACTGACTGACTGACTGACTGAATGACTAACTGACTGACTGACTGCTTGACTACCTGACTGACTGCTTGACTGACTAACTGATTGACTGGACTGGACAGACCGACTGACTGAAAGAGACTGACTGAATGACTGACTGACTGACAGAGGCTGACTGACTGACTGCCTGAATGCCTGACTGACTGACTGACTGAGTGACTGACTGGACTGGACTGACTGACTTACTGACTGACTGAATGACTAACTGCCTGACTGAGACTGACTGACTGACAGATTGACTGAAAGAGACTGACTGAATGACTGACTGACTGACAGAGGCTGACTGACTGACTGCCTGAATGCCTGACTGACTGACTGACTGAGTGACTGACTGGACTGGACTGACTGACTTACTGACTGACTGAATGACTAACTGCCTGACTGAGATTGACTGACTGACAGATTGACTGACTGACTGACTGATACTGACTGACTGACCAACTCACTGACTGACCGAGACTGACTGAGTGACTGCCTGACTGCCTGACTGACTGACTGAGTGACTGACTGACTGACTGGATTGGACTGGTATGACTTACTGACTGACTGACTGAATGACTAACTGACTGACTAAGACTGACTGACTGAATGCTTGACTGCCTGACTGACTGCTTGACTGACTAACTAACTGACTGGACTGGACTGACTGACTGACAGACTGACTGAATGAGACTGACTGAATGAGACTGAATGAATGACTGACTGAATGAGTGGCTGACTGACAGACCGAGACTGACTGACTGACTGCCTGAATGCCTGAAGGACTGACTGACTGAGTGACTGACTGACTGACTGGACTGGACTGGAATGACTGACTGACTGACTAACTGACTGACTGAAACTGACTTCTTGACTGACTGACTGCTTGATTGACTGACGGACTGGACTGGACTGATCGACGGACTGACTGACTGACTTCGCAAAAGAGAAAAATTAAAAAAAAAAGGGTTATAAAATTAGAAAAAAAAATATGCATTGAAGATTTTCTTTCCGGCTGGGACACGAACACAGGGCCACTCGCTTGAAAGCCCAACGGTCTAGCCATTAGGCTATCGGAGTCTTAAGTATAATAAAAACAAAAAATGCACCTTGGTAATTATTGATTTAAACACTTTGAAATCTACATGTCGAATAATTAAACTGACTCAGAATTTTCTTTACAACATAAATAATCGATATTTGCAAAAAAGAAGAAATTGAAAAAAAAAAAAGAAATTTCAAATTAGAAAAGAAATGTATACATTGAAGAAATTCGTTCCGGCTGGGTCTCGAACGCAGGGCCACTCGCTTGGAAGCCCAACGGTCTAGCCATTAGTCTATCGGAGCTCGGCCGGTCGGACTCTTGAAAATAATAAAAACAAAAAATGTACCTTGGTAATTATTGATTCAAACACTTTGAAATCTACATGTCGAATAATTAAACTGACTCAGAATTTTCTTCCCTACATAAATAATCGATATTCGCAAAAGAGAAAAATTTAAAAAAAAGGAATTTTCAAATTAGAAAAGAAAAAAATACATTGAATATATTCGTTCCGGCTTGGACTCGAACCCAGGGCCACTCGCTTGGAAGCCCAACGGTCTATCAATTAGGCTATCGGAGTTCTGTCGGTCGGAGTCTTACTGCCTGACTGAGACTTCATGACTGAGACTGCCTGACTGACAGATTGACTGACTGATACTGACTGACTGACTGATACTGACTGACTGACCAACTCACTGACTGACCGAGACTGACTGACTGACTGCCTGACTGACTGACTGAGTGACTGACTGACTGACTGGATTGGACTGGTGTGACTAACTGACTGACTGACTGACTAACTGACTGACTGACTGCTTGACTACCTGACTGACTGCTTGACTGACTAACTGATTGACTGGACTGGACAGACCGACTGACTGAAAGAGACTGACTGAATGACTGACTGACTGACAGAGGCTGACTGACTGACTGCCTGAATGCCTGACTGACTGACTGACTGAGTGACTGACTGGACTGGACTGACTGACTTACTGACTGACTGAATGACTAACTGCCTGACTGAGACTGACTGACTGACAGATTGACTGAAAGAGACTGACTGAATGACTGACTGACTGACAGAGGCTGACTGACTGACTGACTGAGAGACTGACTGGACTGGACTGACTGACTTACTGACTGACTGAATGACTAACTGCCTGACTGAGATTGACTGACTGACAGATTGACTGACTGACTGACTGATACTGACTGGCTGACCAACTCACTGACTGACCGAGACTGACTGAGTGACTGCCTGACTGCCTGACTGAGTGACTGAGTGACTGACTGACTGACTGGATTGGACTGGTATGACTTACTGACTGACTGACTGAATGACTAACTGACTGACTAAGACTGACTGACTGAATGCTTGACTGCCTGACTGACTGACTAACTAACTGACTGGACTGGACTGACTGACTGACAGACTGACTGAATGAGACTGACTGAATGAGACTGACTGAATGAGACTGACTGAATGAGACTGAATGAATGACTGACTGAATGATTGGCTGACTGACAGACCGAGACTGACTGACTGACTGCCTGAATGCCTGAAGGACTGACTGACTGAGTGACTGACTGACTGACTGGACTGGACTGACTGACTGACTTACTGACTGACCGAGACTGACTGACTGACTGCCTCACTGCCTGACTGACTGACTGAGTGACTGACTGACTGACTGGATTGGACTGGTCTGACTAACTGACTGACTGACTGACTGAATGACTAACTGACTGACTAAGACTGACTGACTGACTGCTTGACTGACTAACTGAATGACTGGACTGGACTGACCGACTGACTGACTGACAGACTGACTGAATGAGACTGACTGAATGAGACTGAATGAATGACTGACTGACTGATCGAGGCTGACTGACTGACTGCCTGAATGCCTGACTGACTGACTGACTGAGTGACTGACTGACTGACTGGACTGGACTGACTGACTGACTTACTGACTGACTGAATGACTAACTGCCTGACTGAGACTGACTGACTGACAGATTGACTGACTGACTGACTGATACTGACTGACTGACCAACTCACGGACTGACCAACTCACTGACTGACCAACTCACAGACTGACCGAGACCGACTGACTGACTGACTGCCTGACTGCCTGACTGACTGACTGAGTGAGTGACTGACTGACTGGATTGGACTGGTATGACTTACTGACTGACTGACTGAATGACTAACTGACTGACTAAGACTGAATGACTGAATGCTTGACTGCCTGACTGACTGCTTGACTGACTAACTGACTGACTGGACTGGACTGACTGACTGAGAGACTGACTTAATGAGACTGACTGAATGAGACTGAATGAATGACTGACTGAATGAATGACTGACTGACTGACCGAGACTGACTGACTGACGGACTGACTGACTGACTTCGCAAAAGAGAAAAATTAAAAAAAAGGATTATCAAATTAGAAAAAAAAATATGCATTGAAGTTTTTCTTTCCGGCTGGGACTCGAACCCAGGGCCACTTGCTTGGAAGCCCAACGGTCTAGCCATTAGCCTATCAGAGATGTCGATCGGAGTCTTAAATATATTAAAAACAAAAAATGCACCTTGGTAAATATTGATTCAAACGCTTTGAAATCTACAGGTCGAATAATAAATTGACTCAGAATTTTCTTCCCTACATAAAAAATCGATATTTGCAAAAAAGAAGAAATTGAAAAAAAAAAAAAAAAAGAATTTTCAAATTAGAAAAGAAATGTATACATTGAAGAAATTCGTTCCGGCTGGGTCTCGAACCCAGGGCCACTTGCTTGGAAGCCCAA
The DNA here is from genome assembly GCF_026930045.1 of Uloborus diversus. NCBI lineage: Eukaryota > Metazoa > Arthropoda > Arachnida > Araneae > Uloboridae > Uloborus > Uloborus diversus. Next base: position 119,880 of record NW_026558578.1, on the reverse strand, counting down.
CAGTCTAGCCATTAGGCTATCAGAGCGCTGACGTCCGGAGTCTTAAAAATAATAAAAACAAAAAATGCAGCTTGGTAATTATTGATTCAAACACTTTGAAATATACATGTCAAATAATTAAAGTGACTCAGAATTTTCTTTCCAACATAAATAATAAATATTCGCAAAAGAAAAAAAAAAAAAATTCAAATTAAAAACTGAAAATATGGATTGAGGAATATCGTTCAAGCTGGGACTCGAACCCAGAGCCACTCGCTTGGACCTGACTGACTGCTTGACTGATTAACTGAATGACTGGACTGGACTGACCGACTGACTGACTGACAGATTAACTGAATGAGACTGACTGAATGAGACTGAATGAATGACTGACTGACTGACTGCCTGAATGAGACTGACTGACTGACTGAGTGACTGACTGACTGACTGTATTGGACTAGTATGACTTACTGACTGACTGACTGAATGACTAACTGACTGACTAAGACTGACTGACTGATTGCTTGACTGCCTGACTGACTGCTTGACTGACTAACTGACTGACTGGACTCGACTGACTGACTGAATGAGACTGACTGAATGAGACTGACTGAATGAGACTGAATGAATGACAACTGAATGAATGACTGACTGACTGACCGAGGCTGACTGACTGACGGACAAATAATAAAAACAAAAAATGCACCTTGGTAATTATTGATTCAAACACTTTGAAATCCACAGGTCGAATAATTAAATTGACTTAGAATTTTCTTCCCTACATAAATAATAGATATTTGCAAAAAAAAAAAAAAGAAATTGAAAAAAAAAAAAAGAATTTTCAAATTAGAAAAGAAATGTATACATTGAAGAAATTCGTTCCGGCTGGGTTTCGAACCCAGGGCCACTCGCTTGGAAGCCCAACCCTCTAACCATTAGTCTATCGGAGCTCGGCCGGTCTGAGTCTTGAATATAATAAAAACAAAAAATGTACCTTGGTCATTATTGATTCAAACACTTTGAAATTTACAGGTCGAATAATTAAACTGACTCAGATTTTTCTACCCTACATAAATAATCAATATTCGCAAAAGAGAAAAATTAAAAAAAAAAAGACTTTTCAAATAAGAAAAGTAATATATACATTGAATATATTCGTTCCGGCTTGGACTCGAACCCAGGGCTACTCGCTTGGAAGCCCAACGGTCTAGCAATTAGGCTATCGTAGCTCTGTCGGTCGGAGTCTTACTGCCTGACTGACAGATTGACTGACTGACAGATACTGACTGACTGACCAACTCACTGACTGACCGAGACTGACTGACTGACTGCCTGACTGACTGACTGACTGAGTGACTGGCTGACTGGGCTAAACTGACTAACTGACTGACTGACTGAATGAATGACTAACTGACGGACTAACACTGACTGACTGACTGCCTGACTGACTGCTTGACTGACTAACTGACTGACTGGACTGGACTGACCGACTGACTTACCGAGACTGACTGACTGACTGCCTGAATGCCTGATTGACTGACTGAGTGACTGACTGGACTGACTGGACTGACTTACTGACTGACAGAATGACTAACTGACTGACTGAGACTGACTGACTGCTTGACTGACTGACTGCTTGACTGACTGACGGACTGGACTGGACTGACTGACTGACGGACTGACTGACTGACTTCGCAAAAGAAAAAAATAAAAAAAAAGGATTATCAAATTAGAAAAAAAAAAATGTATTGAAGATTTTCTTTCCGACTGGGACTCGAACCCACGGCCACTCGCTTGGAAGCCCAACGGTCTAGCCATTAGCCTATCGGAGCTCTGTCAATCGGAGTCTTAAATATAATAAAAACAAAAAATGCACCTTGGTAATTATTGATTCAAACACTTTTAAATCTACAGGTCGAATAATTAAATTGACTCAGAATTTTCTTCCCTACATAAATAATCGATATTTGCAAAAAAAAAAAAGAAATTGAAAAAAAAAGAAGAATTTTCAAATTAGAAAAGAAATGTATACATTGAAGAAATTCGTTCCGGCTGGGTCTCGAACGCAGGGCCACTCGCTTGGAAGCCCAACGGTCTAGCCATTAGTCTATCGGAGCTCGGCCGGTCGGATTCTTGAAAATAATAAAAACAAAAAATGTACCTTGGTAATTATTGATTCAAACACTTTGAAATTTACAGGTCGAATAATTAAATTGTCTCAGAATTTTCTTCCCTACATAAATAATCGATATTCGCAAAAGAGAAAAATTAAAAAAAAAGGAATTTTCAAATTAGAAAAGAAAAAAATACATTGAATATATTCGTTCCGGCTTGGACTCGAACCCAGGGCCACTCGCTTGGAAGCCCAACGGTCTATCAATTAGGCTATCGGAGTTCTGTCGGTCGGAGTCTTACTGCCTGACTGAGACTTCATGACTGAGACTGCCTGACTGACAGATTGACTGACTGATACTGACTGACTGACCAACTCACTGACTGACCGAGACTGACTGACTGACTGCCTGACTGACTGACTGAGTGACTGACTGACTGACTGGATTGGACTGGTGTGACTAACTGACTGACTGACTGACTGAATGACTAACTGACTGACTGACTGCTTGACTACCTGACTGACTGCTTGACTGACTAACTGATTGACTGGACTGGACAGACCGACTGACTGAAAGAGACTGACTGAATGACTGACTGACTGACAGAGGCTGACTGACTGACTGCCTGAATGCCTGACTGACTGATTGACTGAGTGACTGACTGGACTGGACTGACTGACTTACTGACTGACTGAATGACTAACTGCCTGACTGAGACTGACAGACTGACAGATTGACTGAAAGAGACTGACTGAATGACTGACTGACTGACAGAGGCTGACTGACTGACTGCCTGAATGCCTGACTGACTGACTGACTGAGTGACTGACTAGACTGACTGACTTACTGACTGACTGAATGACTAACTGCCTGACTGAGATTGACTGACTGACAGATTGACTGACTGACTGACTGATACTGACTGACTGACCAACTCACTGACTGACCGAGACTGACTGAGTGACTGCCTGACTGCCTGACTGACTGACTGTGTGACTGACTGACTGACTGGATTGGACTGGTATGACTTACTGACTGACTGACTGAATGACTAACTGACTGACTAAGACTGACTGACTAAGACTGACTGACTGAATGCTTGACTGCCTGACTGACTGCTTGACTGACTAACTAACTGACTGGACTGGACTGACTGACTGACAGACTGACTGAATGAGACTGACTGAATGAGACTGACTGAATGAGACTGAATGAATGACTGACTGAATGATTGGCTGACTGACAGACCGAGACTGACTGACTGACTGCCTGAATGCCTGAAGGACTGACTGACTGAGTGACTGACTGACTGACTGGACTGGACTGGAATGACTGACTGACTGACTAACTGACTGACTGAAACTGACTTCTTGACTGACTGACTGCTTGATTGACTGACGGACTGGACTGGACTGATCGACGGACTGACTGACTGACTTCGCAAAAGAGAAAAATTAAAAAAAAAAGGATTATAAAATTAGAAAAAAAAATATGCATTGAAGATTTTCTTTCCGGCTGGGACACGAACACAGGGCCACTCGCTTGAAAGCCCAACGGTCTAGCCATTAGGCTATCGGAGTCTTAAGTATAATAAAAACAAAAAATGCACCTTGGTAATTATTGATTCAAACACTTTGAAATCTACATGTCGAATAATTAAACTGACTCAGAATTTTCTTTACAACATAAATAATCGATATTTGCAAAAAAGAAGAAATTGAAAAAAAAAAAAAAATTTCAAATTAGAGAAGAAATGTATACATTAAAGAAAGTCGTTCCGGCTGGGTCTCGAACCCAGGGCCACTCGCTTGGAAGCCCAACGGTCTAGCCATTAGGCTATCGGAGCTCGGCCGGTTAAAGTCTTGAATATAATAAAAACAAAAAATGCACCTTGGTCATTATTGATTCAAACACTTTGAAATTTACAGGTCGAATAATTAAACTGACTCAGAATTTTCTTCCCTACATAAATATTCAATATTCGCAAAAGAGAAAAATAAAAAAAAAAGAATTTTCAAATTAGAAAAGAAATGTATACATTGAAGAAATTCGTTCCGGCTGTGTCTCGAACACAGGGCCACTCGCTTGGAAGCCCACCGGTCTAGCCATAAGCCTATCGGAGCTCTGTCGATCGGAGTCTTAAGTATAATAAAAACAAAAAATGCACCTTGGTAATTATTGATTCAAACACTTTGAAATCTACAGGTCGAATAATTAAATTGACTCAGAAATTTCTTCCCTACATAAATAATCGATATTTGCAAAAAAGAAGAAATTGAAAAAAAAAAAGAAATTTCAAATTAGAAAAGAAATGTATACATTAACGAAATTCGTTCCGGCTGGGTCTCGAACCCAGAGCCACTCGCTTGGACGCCCAACGGTCTAGCCATTAGGCTATCGGAGCTCTGTCGATCGACATCTTAAAAATAGTAAAAACAAAAAATGCAGCTTGGTAATTATTGATTCATACACTTTGAAATATACATGTCGAATAATTAAACTGACTCAGAATTTTCTTCCCAACATAAATAATAAATATTCGCAAAAGAAAAAAAATTAAAAAAAAAAATTCAAATTAAAAGCTGAAAATATGGATTGAAGAATTTCGTTCAAGCTGGGACTCGAACCTAGAGCCACTCGCTTGGAAGCCCAACCCTCTAGCCATTAGTCTATCGGAGCTCGGCCGGTTGGAGTCTTGAATATAATAAAAACAAAAAATGCACCTTGGTCATTATTGATTCAAACACTGAAATATACAGGTCGAATAATTAAACTGACTCAGAATTTTCTTCCCTACATAAATAATCAATATTCGCAAAAGAGAAAAATTAAAAAAAAAAAGGAATTTTCAGATTACAAAAGAAATCTATACATTGAATATATTCGTTCCGGCTTGGACTCGAACCCAGGGCGTCTCGCTTGGAAGCCCAACGGTCTATCAATTAGGCTATCGGAGCTCTATCGATCGGAGTCTTACTGTCTGACTGAGACTTCATGACTGAGACTGCCTGACTGACGGATTGACTGACTGATACTGACTGACTGACCAACTCACTGACTGATACTGACTGACTGACTGGATTGGACTGGTCTGACTAACTGACTGACTGACTGACTGAATGACTAACTGACTGACTAAGACTGACTGACTGACTGCTTGACTAAGACTGACTGACTGACTGCTTGACTACAAGACTGACTGCTTGACTGACTAACTGAATGACTGGACTGGACTGACCGACTGACTGACTGACACACTGACTGAATGAGACTGACTGAATGAGACTGAATGACTGACTGACTGACCGAGGCTGACTGACTGACTGACTGACTGACAGACTGACTGAATGAGACTGACTGAATGAGACTGACTGACTGACCGAGGCTGACTGACTGACTGCCTGAATGCCTGACTGCCTGACTGAGACTGACTGACTGACAGATTGACTGACTGACTGACTGATACTGACTGACTGACCAACTCACGGACTGACCAACTCACTGACTGACCGAGACTGACTGACTGCCTGACTGCCTGACTGACTGACTGAGTGACTGACTGACTGACTGTATTGGACTGGTATGACTTACTGACTGACTGACTGAATGACTAACTGACTGACTAAGACAGACTGACTGAATGCTTGACTGCCTGACTGACTGCTTGACTGACTAACTGACTGACTGGACTGGACTGACTGACTGACAGACTGACTGAATGAGACTGACTGAATGAGACTGAAAGAATGACTGACTGAATGAATGACTGACTGACTGACCGAGACTGACTGACTGACAGACAAATAATAAAAACAAAAAATGCACCTTGGTAATTATTGATTCAAACACTTTGAAATATACAGGTCGAATAATTAAATTGACTCAGAATTTTCTTCCCTACATAAATAATCGATATTTGCAAAAAAAAATGAAATTAAAAAAAAAAAGAATTTTCAAATTAGAAAAGAAACGTATACATTGAAGAAATTCGTTCCGGCTGGGTCTCGAACCCAGTGCCACTCGCTTGGAAGCTCAACGGTCTAGCCAGTAGTCTATCGGAGCTCAGCCGGTCGGAGTCTTGAATATAATAAAAAAAAATGTACCTTGGTCATTATTGATTCAAACACTTTGTGATTTACAGGTCGAATAAGTAAATTGACTCAGAATTTTCTTCCCTACATAAATAATCGATATTCGCAAAAGAGAAAAATTAAAAAAAAGGAATTTTCAAATTAGAAAAGAAAAAAATACATTGAATATATTCGTTCCTGCTTTAACTCGAACCCTGGGCCCCTCGCTTGGAAGCCCAACGGTCTATCAATTAGGCTATCGGAGCTCTGTCGGTCGGAGTCTTACTGCCTGACTGAGACTTCATGACTGAGACTGCCTAACTGACAGATTGACTGACTGATACTGACTGACTGACCAACTCACTGACTGACCGAGACTGACTTACTGACTGCCTCACTGCCTGACTGACTGACTGAGTGACTGACTGACTGACTGGATTGGACTGGTGTGACTAACTGACTGACTGACTGACTGAATGACTAACTGCCTGACTGAGACTGACTGACTGACAGATTGACTGACTGACTGACTGCTTGACTGACTAACTAACTGACCGGACTGGACTGACTGACTGACAGACTGACTGAATGAGACTGACTGAATGAGACTGAATGAATGACTGACTGAACGAATGACTGACTGACTGACCGAGACTGACTGACTGACTGCCTGAATGCCTGACTGACTGACTGACTGAGTGACTGACTGACTGACTGACTGGACTGGACTGGAGCGACTGACTGACTGACTAACTGACTGACTGAGACTGACTGCTTGACTGACTGCTTGACTGACTGACTGCTTGATTGACTGACGGACTGGACTGGACTGATCGACGGACTGAATGACTGACTTCGCAAAAGAGAAAAATTAAAAAAAAGGATTATAAAATTAGAAAAAAAAAATAGGCATTGAAGATTTTCTTCTTGGCTGGGACTCGAACACAGGGCCACTCGCTTGAAAGCCCAACGGTCTAGCCATTAGGCTATCAGACCTCTGTCGACCGGAGTCTTAAGTATAATAAAAACAAAAAATGCACCTTGGTAATTATTGATTCAAATACTTTGAAATCTACATGTCCAATAATTAAACTGACTCAGAATTTTCTTCCCAACATAAATAATACATATTCGCAAAAGAAAAAGTATTAAAAAAAATTTTTTTTTTCAAATTAGAAACTAAAAATATGGATTGAAGAATTTCTTTCAAGCTGGGACTCGAACCCAGGGCCACTCGCTTGGAAGCCCAACCCTCTAGCCATTAGTCTATCGGAGCTCGGCCGGCCTGAGTCTTGAATATAATAAAAACAAAAAATGCACCTTGGTCATTATTAATTCAAACACTTTGAAATTTACAGGTCGAATAATTAAACTGACTCAGAATTTTCTTCACTACATAAATAATCAATATTCGCAAAAGAGAAAAATTAAAAAAAAAAGAATTTTCAAATTAGAAAAGAAATGTATACATTGAAGAAATTCGTTCCGGCTGGGTCTCGAACGCAGGGCCACTCGCTTGGAAGCCCAACGGTCTTGCCATTAGTCTACCGGAGCTCGGCCGGTCGGAGTCTTGAAAATAATAAAAACAAAAAATGCACCTTGGTAATTATTGATTCAAACACTTTGAAATCTACAGGTCGAATAATTAAACTGACTCAGAATTTTCTTCCCAACATAAATAATAAATATTCGCAAAAGAAAAAATAATAAAAAAAAAAAAAATTTCAAATTAGAAACTAAAGATATGGATTGAAGAATTTCGTTCAAGCTGGGACTCGAACCCAGGGCCACTCGCTTGGAAGCCCAACCCTCTAGCCATTAGTCTGTCGGAGCTCGGCCGGCCGGAGTCTTGAATATAATAAAAACAAAAAATGTACCTTGGTCATTATTGATTCAAACACATTGAAATTTACAGGTCGAATAATTAAACTGACTCAGAATTTTCTTCCCTACATAAATAATCGATATTCGCAAAAGAGAAAAATTAAAAAAAAGGAATTTTCAAATTAGAAAAGAAAAAAAATACATTGAATATATTCGTTCCGGCTTGGACTCGAACCCAGGGAAAATCGCTTGGAAGCCCAACGGTCTATCAATTAGGCTATCGGAGCTCTGTCGGTCGGAGTCTTACTGCCTGACTGAGACTTCATGACTGAGACTGCCTGACTGACAGATTGACTGACTGATACTGACTGACTGACTGATACTGACTGACTGACCAACTCACTGACTGACCGAGACTGACTGACTGACTGCCTGACTGACTGACTGAGTGACTGACTGACTGACTGGATTGGACTGGTGTGACTAACTGACTGACTGACTGACTGAATGACTAACTGACTGACTGACTGCTTGACTACCTGACTGACTGCTTGACTGACTAACTGATTGACTGGACTGGACAGACCGACTGACTGAAAGAGACTGACTGAATGACTGACTGACTGACAGAGGCTGACTGACTGACTGCCTGAATGCCTGACTGACTGACTGACTGAGTGACTGACTGGACTGGACTGACTGACTTACTGACTGACTGAATGACTAACTGCCTGACTGAGACTGACTGACTGACAGATTGACTGAAAGAGACTGACTGAATGACTGACTGACTGACAGAGGCTGACTGACTGACTGCCTGAATGCCTGACTGACTGACTGACTGAGTGACTGACTGGACTGGACTGACTGACTTACTGACTGACTGAATGACTAACTGCCTGACTGAGATTGACTGACTGACAGATTGACTGACTGACTGACTGATACTGACTGACTGACCAACTCACTGACTGACCGAGACTGACTGAGTGACTGCCTGACTGCCTGACTGACTGACTGAGTGACTGACTGACTGACTGGATTGGACTGGTATGACTTACTGACTGACTGACTGAATGACTAACTGACTGACTAAGACTGACTGACTGAATGCTTGACTGCCTGACTGACTGCTTGACTGACTAACTAACTGACTGGACTGGACTGACTGACTGACAGACTGACTGAATGAGACTGACTGAATGAGACTGAATGAATGACTGACTGAATGAGTGGCTGACTGACAGACCGAGACTGACTGACTGACTGCCTGAATGCCTGAAGGACTGACTGACTGAGTGACTGACTGACTGACTGGACTGGACTGGAATGACTGACTGACTGACTAACTGACTGACTGAAACTGACTTCTTGACTGACTGACTGCTTGATTGACTGACGGACTGGACTGGACTGATCGACGGACTGACTGACTGACTTCGCAAAAGAGAAAGATTAAAAAAAAAAGGATTATAAAATTAGAAAAAAAAATATGCATTGAAGATTTTCTTTCCGGCTGGGACACGAACACAGGGCCACTCGCTTGAAAGCCCAACGGTCTAGCCATTAGGCTATCGGAGTCTTAAGTATAATAAAAACAAAAAATGCACCTTGGTAATTATTGATTCAAACACTTTGAAATCTACATGTCGAATAATTAAACTGACTCAGAATTTTCTTTACAACATAAATAATCGATATTTGCAAAAAAGAAGAAATTGAAAAAAAAAAAGAAATTTCAAATTAGAAAAGAAATGTATACATTAAAGAAAGTCGTTCCGGCTGGGTCTCGAACCCAGGGCCACTCGCTTGGAAGCCCAACGGTCTAGCCATTAGGCTATCGGAGCTCGGCCGGTTAAAGTCTTTCATATAATAAAAACAAAAAGTGTACCTTGGTCATTATTGATTCAAACACTTTGAAATTTACAGGTCGAATAATTAAATTGCCTCAGAATTTTCTTCCCTACATAAATAATCGATATTCGCAAAAGAGAAAAATTTAAAAAAAAGGAATTTTCAAATTAGAAAAGAAAAAAATACATTGAATATATTCGTTCCGGCTTGGACTCGAACCCAGGGCCACTCGCTTGGAAGCCCAACGGTCTATCAATTAGGCTATCGGAGTTCTGTCGGTCGGAGTCTTACTGCCTGACTGAGACTTCATGACTGAGACTGCCTGACTGACAGATTGACTGACTGATACTGACTGACTGACTGATACTGACTGAGTGACCAACTCACTGACTGACCGAGACTGACTGACTGACTGCCTGACTGACTGACTGAGTGACTGACTGACTGACTGGATTGGACTGGTGTGACTAACTGACTGACTGAATGACTAACTGACTGACTGACTGCTTGACTACCTGACTGACTGCTTGACTGACTAACTGATTGACTGGACTGGACAGACCGACTGACTGAAAGAGACTGACTGAATGACTGACTGACTGACAGAGGCTGACTGACTGACTGCCTGAATGCCTGACTGACTGACTGACTGAGTGACTGACTGGACTGGACTGACTGACTTACTGACTGACTGAATGACTAACTGCCTGACTGAGACTGACTGACTGACAGATTGACTGACTGACTGACTGATACTGACTGACTGACCAACTCACTGACTGACCGAGACTGACTGAGTGACTGCCTGACTGCCTGACTGACTGACTGAGTGACTGACTGACTGGATTGGACTGGTATGACTTACTGACTGACTGACTGAATGACTAACTGACTGACTAAGACTGACTGACTGAATGCTTGACTGCCTGACTGACTGCTTGACTGACTAACTGACTGGACTGGACTGACTGACTGACAGACTGACTGAATGAGACTGACTGAATGAGACTGACTGAATGAGACTGAATGAATGACTGACTGAATGATTGGCTGACTGACAGACCGAGACTGACTGACTGACTGCCTGAATGCCTGAAGGACTGACTGACTGAGTGACTGACTGACTGACTGGACTGGACTGGAATGACTGACTGACTGACTAACTGACTGACTGAAACTGACTTCTTGACTGACTGACTGCTTGATTGACTGACGGACTGGACTGGACTGATCGACGGACTGACTGACTGACTTCGCAAAAGAGAAAAATTAAAAAAAAAAAGGATTATAAAATTAGAAAAAAAAATATGCATTGAAGATTTTCTTTCCGGCTGGGACACGAACACAGGGCCACTCGCTTGAAAGCCCAACGGTCTAGCCATTAGGCTATCGGAGTCTTAAGTATAATAAAAACAAAAAATGCACCTTGGTAATTATTGATTCAAACACTTTGAAATCTACATGTCGAATAATTAAACTGACTCAGAATTTTCTTTACAACATAAATAATCGATATTTGCAAAAAAGAAGAAATTGAAAAAAAAAAAAAGAAATTTCAAATTAGAAAAGAAATGTATACATTGAAGAAATTCGTTCCGGCTGGGTCTCGAACGCAGGGCCACTCGCTTGGAAGCCCAACGGTCTAGCCATTAGTCTATCGGAGCTCGGCCGGTCGGACTCTTGAAAATAATAAAAACAAAAAATGTACCTTGGTAATTATTGATTCAAACACTTTGAAATCTACATGTCGAATAATTAAACTGACTCAGAATTTTCTTCCCTACATAAATAATCGATATTCGCAAAAGAGGAAAATTTAAAAAAAAGGAATTTTCAAATTAGAAAAGAAAAAAATACATTGAATATATTCGTTCCGGCTTGGACTCGAACCCAGGGCCACTCGCTTGGAAGCCCAACGGTCTATCAATTAGGCTATCGGAGTTCTGTCGGTCGGAGTCTTACTGCCTGACTGAGACTTCATGACTGAGACTGCCTGACTGACAGATTGACTGACTGATACTGACTGACTGACTGATACTGACTGACTGACCAACTCACTGACTGACCGAGACTGACTGACTGACTGCCTGACTGACTGACTGAGTGACTGACTGACTGACTGGATTGGACTGGTGTGACTAACTGACTGACTGACTGACTAACTGACTGACTGACTGCTTGACTACCTGACTGACTGCTTGACTGACTAACTGATTGACTGGACTGGACAGACCGACTGACTGAAAGAGACTGACTGAATGACTGACTGACTGACAGAGGCTGACTGACTGACTGCCTGAATGCCTGACTGACTGACTGACTGAGTGACTGACTGGACTGGACTGACTGACTTACTGACTGACTGAATGACTAACTGCCTGACTGAGACTGACTGACTGACAGATTGACTGAAAGAGACTGACTGAATGACTGACTGACTGACAGAGGCTGACTGACTGACTGACTGAGAGACTGACTGGACTGGACTGACTGACTTACTGACTGACTGAATGACTAACTGCCTGACTGAGATTGACTGACTGACAGATTGACTGACTGACTGACTGATACTGACTGGCTGACCAACTCACTGACTGACCGAGACTGACTGAGTGACTGCCTGACTGCCTGACTGAGTGACTGAGTGACTGACTGACTGACTGGATTGGACTGGTATGACTTACTGACTGACTGACTGAATGACTAACTGACTGACTAAGACTGACTGACTGAATGCTTGACTGCCTGACTGACTGCTTGACTGACTAACTAACTGACTGGACTGGACTGACTGACTGACAGACTGACTGAATGAGACTGACTGAATGAGACTGACTGAATGAGACTGACTGAATGAGACTGAATGAATGACTGACTGAATGATTGGCTGACTGACAGACCGAGACTGACTGACTGACTGCCTGAATGCCTGAAGGACTGACTGACTGAGTGACTGACTGACTGACTGGACTGGACTGACTGACTGACTTACTGACTGACTGAATGACTAACTGACTGACTGATACTGACTGACTGACCAACTCACTGACTGACCGAGACTGACTGACTGACTGCCTCACTGCCTGACTGACTGACTGAGTGACTGACTGACTGACTGGATTGGACTGGTCTGACTAACTGACTGACTGACTGACTGAATGACTAACTGACTGACTAAGACTGACTGACTGACTGCTTGACTGACTAACTGAATGACTGGACTGGACTGACCGACTGACTGACTGACAGACTGACTGAATGAGACTGACTGAATGAGACTGAATGAATGACTGACTGACTGATCGAGGCTGACTGACTGACTGCCTGAATGCCTGACTGACTGACTGACTGAGTGACTGACTGACTGACTGGACTGGACTGACTGACTGACTTACTGACTGACTGAATGACTAACTGCCTGACTGAGACTGACTGACTGACAGATTGACTGACTGACTGACTGATACTGACTGACTGACCAACTCACTGACTGACCAACTCACTGACTGACCAACTCACAGACTGACCGAGACCGACTGACTGACTGACTGCCTGACTGCCTGACTGACTGACTGAGTGAGTGACTGACTGACTGGATTGGACTGGTATGACTTACTGACTGACTGACTGAATGACTAACTGACTGACTAAGACTGAATGACTGAATGCTTGACTGCCTGACTGACTGCTTGACTGACTAACTGACTGACTGGACTGGACTGACTGACTGAGAGACTGACTTAATGAGACTGACTGAATGAGACTGAATGAATGACTGACTGAATGAATGACTGACTGACTGACCGAGACTGACTGACTGACGGACTGACTGACTGACTTCGCAAAAGAGAAAAATTAAAAAAAAGGATTATCAAATTAGAAAAAAAAATATGCATTGAAGTTTTTCTTTCCGGCTGGGACTCGAACCCAGGGCCACTTGCTTGGAAGCCCAACGGTCTAGCCATTAGCCTATCAGAGATGTCGATCGGAGTCTTAAATATATTAAAAACAAAAAATGCACCTTGGTAAATATTGATTCAAACGCTTTGAAATCTACAGGTCGAATAATAAATTGACTCTGAATTTTCTTCCCTACATAAAAAATCGATATTTGCAAAAAAGAAGAAATTGAAAAAAAAAAAAAAAAAGAATTTTCAAATTAGAAAAGAAATGTATACATTGAAGAAATTCGTTCCGGCTGGGTCTCGAACCCAGGGCCACTTGCTTGGAAGCCCAACAGTCTAGCCATTAGGCTATCAGAGCGCTGACGTCCGGAGTCTTAAAAATAATAAAAACAAAAAATGCAGCTTGGTAATTATTGATTCAAACACTTTGAAATATACATGTCAAATAATTAAAGTGACTCAGAATTTTCTTTCCAACATAAATAATAAATATTCGCAAAAGAAAAAAAAAAAAAAAATTCAAATTAAAAACTGAAAATATGGATTGAGGAATATCGTTCAAGCTGGGACTCGAACCCAGAGCCACTCGCTTGGACCTGACTGACTGCTTGACTGATTAACTGAATGACTGGACTGGACTGACCGACTGACTGACTGACAGATTAACTGAATGAGACTGACTGAATGAGACTGAATGAATGACTGACTGACTGACTGCCTGAATGAGACTGACTGACTGACTGAGTGACTGACTGACTGACTGTATTGGACTGGTATGACTTACTGACTGACTGACTGAATGACTAACTGACTGACTAAGACTGACTGACTGAATGCTTGACTGCCTGACTGACTGCTTGACTGACTAACTGACTGACTGGACTCGACTGACTGACTGAATGAGACTGACTGAATGAGACTGAATGAATGACAACTGAATGAATGACTGACTGACTGACCGAGGCTGACTGACTGACGGACAAATAATAAAAACAAAAAATGCACCTTGGTAATTATTGATTCAAACACTTTGAAATCCACAGGTCGAATAATTAAATTGACTTAGAATTTTCTTCCCTACATAAATAATAGATATTTGCAAAAAAAAAAAGAAATTGAAAAAAAAAAAAGAATTTTCAAATTAGAAAAGAAATGTATACATTGAAGAAATTCGTTCCGGCTGGGTTTCGAGCCCAGGGCCACTCGCTTGGAAGCCCAACCCTCTAACCATTAGTCTATCGGAGCTCGGCCGGTCTGAGTCTTGAATATAATAAAAACAAAAAATGTACCTTGGTCATTATTGATTCAAACACTTTGAAATTTACAGGTCGAATAATTAAACTGACTCAGATTTTTCTACCCTACATAAATAATCAATATTCGCAAAAGAGAAAAATTAAAAAAAAAGACTTTTCAAATAAGAAAAGTAATATATACATTGAATATATTCGTTCCGGCTTGGACTCGAACCCAGGGCTACTCGCTTGGAAGCCCAACGGTCTAGCAATTAGGCTATCGTAGCTCTGTCGGTCGGAGTCTTACTGCCTGACTGACAGATTGACTGACTGACAGATACTGACTGACTGACCAACTCACTGACTGACCGAGACTGACTGACTGACTGCCTGACTGACTGACTGACTGAGTGACTGGCTGACTGGGCTAAACTGACTAACTGACTGACTGACTGAATGAATGACTAACTGACGGACTAACACTGACTGACTGACTGCCTGACTGACTGCTTGACTGACTAACTGACTGACTGGACTGGACTGACCGACTGACTTACCGAGACTGACTGACTGACTGCCTGAATGCCTGACTGACTGACTGAGTGACTGACTGGACTGACTGGACTGACTTACTGACTGACAGAATGACTAACTGACTGACTGAGACTGACTGACTGCTTGACTGACTGACTGCTTGACTGACTGACGGACTGGACTGGACTGACTGACTGACGGACTGACTGACTGACTTCGCAAAAGA
Source organism: Uloborus diversus (assembly GCF_026930045.1). Classification (NCBI taxonomy): domain Eukaryota; kingdom Metazoa; phylum Arthropoda; class Arachnida; order Araneae; family Uloboridae; genus Uloborus; species Uloborus diversus. Next base: position 104,139 of record NW_026558578.1, on the reverse strand, counting down.
GAAAAATAAAAAAAAAGGATTATCAAATTAGAAAAAAAAATATGTATTGAAGATTTTCTTTCCGACTGGGACTCGAACCCACGGCCACTCGCTTGGAAGCCCAACGGTCTAGCCATTAGCCTATCGGAGCTCTGTCAATCGGAGTCTTAAATATAATAAAAACAAAAAATGCACCTTGGTAATTATTGATTCAAACACTTTTAAATCTACAGGTCGAATAATTAAATTGACTCAGAATTTTCTTCCCTACATAAATAATCGATATTTGCAAAAAAAAAAAAAAAGAAATTGAAAAAAAAAGAAGAATTTTCAAATTAGAAAAGAAATGTATACATTGAAGAAATTCGTTCCGGCTGGGTCTCGAACGCAGGGCCACTCGCTTGGAAGCCCAACGGTCTAGCCATTAGTCTATCGGAGCTCGGCCGGTCGGACTCTTGAAAATAATAAAAACAAAAAATGTACCTTGGTAATTATTGATTCAAACACTTTGAAATTTACAGGTCGAATAATTAAATTGCCTCAGAATTTTCTTCCCAACATAAATAATAAATATTCGCAAAAGAAAAAATAAAAAAAAATTTTTTTTTCAAATTAGAAACTAAAAATATGGATTGAAGAATTTCGTTCAAGCTGGGACTCGAACCCAGGGCCACTCGCTTGGAAGCCCAACCCTCTAGCCATTAGTCTATCGGAGCTCGGCCGGTCGGAGTCTTGAATATAATAAAAACAAAAAGTGTACCTTGGTCATTATTGATTCAAACACTTTGAAATTTACAGGTCGAATAATTAAATTGCCTCAGAATTTTCTTCCCTACATAAATAATCGATATTCGCAAAAGAGAAAAATTAAAAAAAAAGGAATTTTCAAATTAGAAAAGAAAAAAATACATTGAATATATTCGTTCCGGCTTGGACTCGAACCCAGGGCCACTCGCTTGGAAGCCCAACGGTCTATCAATTAGGCTATCGGAGTTCTGTCGGTCGGAGTCTTACTGCCTGACTGAGACTTCATGACTGAGACTGCCTGACTGACAGATTGACTGACTGATACTGACTGACTGACCAACTCACTGACTGACCGAGACTGACTGACTGACTGCCTGACTGACTGACTGAGTGACTGACTGACTGACTGGGTTGGACTGGTGTGACTAACTGACTGACTGACTGACTGAATGACTAACTGACTGACTGACTGCTTGACTACCTGACTGACTGCTTGACTGACTAACTGATTGACTGGACTGGACAGACCGACTGACTGAAAGAGACTGACTGAATGACTGACTGACTGACAGAGGCTGACTGACTGACTGCCTGAATGCCTGACTGACTGATTGACTGAGTGACTGACTGGACTGGACTGACTGACTTACTGACTGACTGAATGACTAACTGCCTGACTGAGACTGACAGACTGACAGATTGACTGAAAGAGACTGACTGAATGACTGACTGACTGACAGCGGCTGACTGACTGACTGCCTGAATGCCTGACTGACTGACTGACTGAGTGACTGACTGGACTGACTGACTTACTGACTGACTGAATGACTAACTGCCTGACTGAGATTGACTGACTGACAGATTGACTGACTGACTGACTGATACTGACTGACTGACCAACTCACTGACTGACCGAGACTGACTGAGTGACTGCCTGACTGCCTGACTGACTGACTGTGTGACTGACTGACTGACTGGATTGGACTGGTATGACTTACTGACTGACTGACTGAATGACTAACTGACTGACTAAGACTGACTGACTGAATGCTTGACTGCCTGACTGACTGCTTGACTGACTAACTAACTGACTGGACTGGACTGACTGACTGACAGACTGACTGAATGAGACTGACTGAATGAGACTGACTGAATGAGACTGAATGAATGACTGACTGAATGATTGGCTGACTGACAGACCGAGACTGACTGACTGACTGCCTGAATGCCTGAAGGACTGACTGACTGAGTGACTGACTGACTGACTGGACTGGACTGGAATGACTGACTGACTGACTAACTGACTGACTGAAACTGACTTCTTGACTGACTGACTGCTTGATTGACTGACGGACTGGACTGGACTGATCGACGGACTGACTGACTGACTTCGCAAAAGAGAAAAATTAAAAAAAAAAGGATTATAAAATTAGAAAAAAAAATATGCATTGAAGATTTTCTTTCCGGCTGGGACACGAACACAGGGCCACTCGCTTGAAAGCCCAACGGTCTAGCCATTAGGCTATCGGAGTCTTAAGTATAATAAAAACAAAAAATGCACCTTGGTAATTATTGATTCAAACACTTTGAAATCTACATGTCGAATAATTAAACTGACTCAGAATTTTCTTTACAACATAAATAATCGATATTTGCAAAAAAGAAGAAATTGAAAAAAAAAAAAAAATTTCAAATTAGAAAAGAAATGTATACACTAAAGAAAGTCGTTCCGGCTGGGTCTCGAACCCAGGGCCACTCGCTTGGAAGCCCAACGGTCAAGCCATTAGGCTATCGGAGCTCGGCCGGTTAAAGTCTTGAATATAATAAAAACAAAAAATGCACCTTGGTCATTATTGATTCAAACACTTTGAAATTTACAGGTCGAATAATTAAACTGACTCAGAATTTTCTTCCCTACATAAATATTCAATATTCGCAAAAGAGAAAAATAAAAAAAAAAAGAATTTTCAAATTAGAAAAGAAATGTATACATTGAAAAAATTCGTTCCGGCTGTGTCTCGAACACAGGGCCACTCGCTTGGAAGCCCACCGGTCTAGCCATAAGCCTATCGGAGCTCTGTCGATCGGAGTCTTAAGTATAATAAAAACAAAAAATGCACCTTGGTAATTATTGATTCAAACACTTTGAAATCTACAGGTCAAATAATTAAATTGACTCAGAAATTTCTTCCCTACATAAATAATCGATATTTGCAAAAAAGAAGAAATTGAAAAAAAAAAAGAAATTTCAAATTAGAAAAGAAATGTATACATTTACGAAATTCGTTCCGGCTGGGTCTCGAACCCAGAGCCACTCGCTTGGACGCCCAACGGTCTAGCCATTAGGCTATCGGAGCTCTGTCGATCGACATCTTAAAAATAGTAAAAACAAAAAATGCAGCTTGGTAATTATTGATTCATAGACTTTGAAATATACATGTCGAATAATTAAACTGACTCAGAATTTTCTTCCCAACATAAATAATAAATATTCGCAAAAGAAAAAAAATTAAAAAAAAAAAATTCAAATTAAAAGCTGAAAATATGGATTGAAGAATTTCGTTCAAGCTGGGACTCGAACCTAGAGCCACTCGCTTGGAAGCCCAACCCTCTAGCCATTAGTCTATCGGAGCTCGGCCGGTTGGAGTCTTGAATATAATAAAAACAAAAAATGCACCTTGGTCATTATTGATTCAAACACTGAAATATACAGGTCGAATAATTAAACTGACTCAGAATTTTCTTCCCTACATAAATAATCAATATTCGCAAAAGAGAAAAATTAAAAAAAAAGGAATTTTCAGATTACAAAAGAAATCTATACATTGAATATATTCGTTCCGGCTTGGACTCGAACCCAGGGCCTCTCGCTTGGAAGCCCAACGGTCTATCAATTAGGCTATCGGAGCTCTATCGATCGGAGTCTTACTGTCTGACTGAGACTTCATGACTGAGACTGCCTGACTGACGGATTGACTGACTGATACTGACTGACTGACCAACTCACTGACTGATACTGACTGACTGACTGACTGACTGGATTGGACTGGTCTGACTAACTGACTGACTGACTGACTGAATGACTAACTGACTGACTAAGACTGACTGACTGACTGCTTGACTAAGACTGACTGACTGACTGCTTGACTACAAGACTGACTGCTTGACTGACTAACTGAATGACTGGACTGGACTGACCGACTGACTGACTGACACACTGACTGAATGAGACTGACTGAATGAGACTGAATGACTGACTGACAGACCGAGGCTGACTGACTGACTGACTGACTGACAGACTGACTGAATGAGACTGACTGAATGAGACTGACTGACTGACCGAGGCTGACTGACTGCCTGAATGCCTGACTGCCTGACTGAGACTGACTGACTGACAGATTGACTGACTGACTGACTGATACTGACTGACTGACCAACTCACGGACTGACCAACTCACTGACTGACCGAGACTGACTGACTGCCTGACTGCCTGACTGACTGACTGAGTGACTGACTGACTGACTGTATTGGACTGGTATGACTTACTGACTGACTGACTGAATGACTAACTGACTGACTAAGACAGACTGACTGAATGCTTGACTGCCTGACTGACTGCTTGACTGACGAACTGACTGACTGGACTGGACTGACTGACTGACAGACTGACTGAATGAGACTGACTGAATGAGACTGAAAGAATGACTGACTGAATGAATGACTGACTGACTGACCGAGACTGACTGACTGACAGACAAATAATAAAAACAAAAAATGCACCTTGGTAATTATTGATTCAAACACTTTGAAATCTACAGGTCGAATAATTAAATTGACTCAGAATTTTCTTCCCTACATAAATAATCGATATTTGCAAAAAAAAATGAAATTGAAAAAAAAAAGAATTTTCAAATTAGAAAAGAAACGTATACATTGAAGAAATTCGTTCCGGCTGGGTCTCGAACCCAGTGCCACTCGCTTGGAAGCTCAACGGTCTAGCCAGTAGTCTATCGGAGCTCAGCCGGTCGGAGTCTTGAATATAATAAAAAAAAAATGTACCTTGGTCATTATTGATTCAAACACTTTGTGATTTACAGGTCGAATAAGTAAATTGACTCAGAATTTTCTTCCCTACATAAATAATCGATATTCGCAAAAGAGAAAAATTAAAAAAAAGGAATTTTCAAATTAGAAAAGAAAAAAATACATTGAATATATTCGTTCCTGCTTTAACTCGAACCCTGGGCCCCTCGCTTGGAAGCCCAACGGTCTATCAATTAGGCTATCGGAGCTCTGTCGGTCGGAGTCTTACTGCCTGACTGAGACTTCATGACTGAGACTGCCTAACTGACAGATTGACTGACTGATACTGACTGACTGACCAACTCACTGACTGACCGAGACTGACTTACTGACTGCCTCACTGCCTGACTGACTGACTGAGTGACTGACTGACTGACTGGATTGGACTGGTGTGACTAACTGACTGACTGACTGACTGAATGACTAACTGCCTGACTGAGACTGACTGACTGACAGATTGACTGACTGACTGACTGCTTGACTGACTAACTAACTGACCGGACTGGACTGACTGACTGACAGACTGACTGAATGAGACTGACTGAATGAGACTGAATGAATGACTGACTGAACGAATGACTGACTGACTGACCGAGACTGACTGACTGACTGCCTGAATGCCTGACTGACTGACTGACTGAGTGACTGACTGACTGACTGACTGGACTGGACTGGAGCGACTGACTGACTGACTAACTGACTGACTGAGACTGACTGCTTGACTGACTGCTTGACTGACTGACTGCTTGATTGACTGACGGACTGGACTGGACTGATCGACGGACTGAATGACTGACTTCGCAAAAGAGAAAAATTAAAAAAAAGGATTATAAAATTAGAAAAAAAAATAGGCATTGAAGATTTTCTTTCCGGCTGGGACTCGAACACAGGGCCACTCGCTTGAAAGCCCAACGGTCTAGCCATTAGGCTATCAGACCTCTGTCGACCGGAGTCTTAAGTATAATAAAAACAAAAAATGCACCTTGGTAATTATTGATTCAAATACTTTGAAATCTACATGTCCAATAATTAAACTGACTCAGAATTTTCTTCCCAACATAAATAATACATATTCGCAAAAGAAAAAGTATTAAAAAAAATTTTTTTTTTTCAAATTAGAAACTAAAAATATGGATTGAAGAATTTCTTTCAAGCTGGGACTCGAACCCAGGGCCACTCGCTTGGAAGCCCAACCCTCTAGCCATTAGTCTATCGGAGCTCGGCCGGCCTGAGTCTTGAATATAATAAAAACAAAAAATGCACCTTGGTCATTATTAATTCAAACACTTTGAAATTTACAGGTCGAATAATTAAACTGACTCAGAATTTTCTTCACTACATAAATAATCAATATTCGCAAAAGAGAAAAATTAAAAAAAAAAGAATTTTCAAATTAGAAAAGAAATGTATACATTGAAGAAATTCGTTCCGGCTGGGTCTCGAACGCAGGGCCACTCGCTTGGAAGCCCAACGGTCTTGCCATTAGTCTACCGGAGCTCGGCCGGTCGGAGTCTTGAAAATAATAAAAACAAAAAATGCACCTTGGTAATTATTGATTCAAACACTTTGAAATCTACAGGTCGAATAATTAAACTGACTCAGAATTTTCTTCCCAACATAAATAATAAATATTCGCAAAAGAAAAAATAATAAAAAAAAAAAATTTCAAATTAGAAACTAAAGATATGGATTGAAGAATTTCGTTCAAGCTGGGACTCGAACCCAGGGCCACTCGCTTGGAAGCCCAACCCTCTAGCCATTAGTCTGTCGGAGCTCGGCCGGCCGGAGTCTTGAATATAATAAAAACAAAAAATGTACCTTGGTCATTATTGATTCAAACACATTGAAATTTACAGGTCGAATAATTAAACTGACTCAGAATTTTCTTCAATACATAAATAATCGATATTCGCAAAAGAGAAAAATTAAAAAAAAGGAATTTTCAAATTAGAAAAGAAAAAAATACATTGAATATATTCGTTCCGGCTTGGACTCGAACCCAGGGAAAATCGCTTGGAAGCCCAACGGTCTATCAATTAGGCTATCGGAGCTCTGTCGGTCGGAGTCTTACTGCCTGACTGAGACTTCATGACTGAGACTGCCTGACTGACAGATTGACTGACTGATACTGACTGACTGACTGATACTGACTGACTGACCAACTCACTGACTGACCGAGACTGACTGACTGACTGCCTGACTGACTGACTGAGTGACTGACTGACTGACTGGATTGGACTGGTGTGACTAACTGACTGACTGACTGACTGAATGACTAACTGACTGACTGACTGCTTGACTACCTGACTGACTGCTTGACTGACTAACTGATTGACTGGACTGGACAGACCGACTGACTGAAAGAGACTGACTGAATGACTGACTGACTGACAGAGGCTGACTGACTGACTGCCTGAATGCCTGACTGACTGACTGACTGAGTGACTGACTGGACTGGACTGACTGACTTACTGACTGACTGAATGACTAACTGCCTGACTGAGATTGACTGATTGACAGATTGACTGACTGACTGACTGATACTGACTGACTGACCAACTCACTGACTGACCGAGACTGACTGAGTGACTGCCTGACTGCCTGACTGACTGACTGAGTGACTGACTGACTGACTGGATTGGACTGGTATGACTTACTGACTGACTGACTGAATGACTAACTGACTGACTAAGACTGACTGACTGAATGCTTGACTGCCTGACTGACTGCTTGACTGACTAACTAACTGACTGGACTGGACTGACTGACTGACAGACTGACTGAATGAGACTGACTGAATGAGACTGAATGAATGACTGACTGAATGAGTGGCTGACTGACAGACCGAGACTGACTGACTGACTGCCTGAATGCCTGAAGGACTGACTGACTGAGTGACTGACTGACTGACTGGACTGGACTGGAATGACTGACTGACTGACTAACTGACTGACTGAAACTGACTTCTTGACTGACTGACTGCTTGATTGACTGACGGACTGGACTGGACTGATCGACGGACTGACTGACTGACTTCGCAAAAGAGAAAAATTAAAAAAAAAAGGATTATAAAATTAGAAAAAAAAATATGCATTGAAGATTTTCTTTCCGGCTGGGACACGAACACAGGGCCACTCGCTTGAAAGCCCAACGGTCTAGCCATTAGGCTATCGGAGTCTTAAGTATAATAAAAACAAAAAATGCACCTTGGTAATTATTGATTCAAACACTTTGAAATCTACATGTCGAATAATTAAACTGACTCAGAATTTTCTTTACAACATAAATAATCGATATTTGCAAAAAAGAAGAAATTGAAAAAAAAAAAGAAATTTCAAATTAGAAAAGAAATGTATACATTAACGAAATTCGTTCCGGCTGGGTCTCGAACCCAGAGCCACTCGCTTGGACGCCCAACGGTCTAGCCATTAGGCTATCGGAGCTCTGTCGATCGACATCTTAAAAATAGTAAAAACAAAAAATGCAGCTTGGTAATTATTGATTCATACACTTTGAAATATACATGTCGAATAATTAAACTGACTCAGAATTTTCTTCCCAACATAAATAATAAATATTCGCAAAAGAAAAAAAATTAAAAAAAAAAAATTCAAATTAAAAGCTGAAAATATGGATTGAAGAATTTCGTTGAAGCTGGGACTCGAACCTAGAGCCACTCGCTTGGAAGCCCAACCCTCTAACCATTAGTCTATCGGAGCTCGGCCGGTCTGAGTCTTGAATATAATAAAAACAAAAAATGTACCTTGGTCATTATTGATTCAAACACTTTGAAATTTACAGGTCGAATAATTAAACTGACTCAGATTTTTCTACCCTACATAAATAATCAATATTCGCAAAAGAGAAAAATAAAAAAAAAAAAGACTTTTCAAATAAGAAAAGTAATATATACATTGAATATATTCGTTCCGGCTTGGACTCGAACCCAGGGCTACTCGCTTGGAAGCCCAACGGTCTAGCAATTAGGCTATCGTAGCTCTGTCGGTCGGAGTCTTACTGCCTGACTGACAGATTGACTGACTGACAGATACTGACTGACTGACCAACTCACTGACTGACCGAGACTGACTGACTGACTGCCTGACTGACTGACTGACTGAGTGACTGGCTGACTGGGCTAAACTGACTAACTGACTGACTGACTGAATGAATGACTAACTGACGGACTAACACTGACTGACTGACTGCCTGACTGACTGCTTGACTGACTAACTGACTGACTGGACTGGACTGACCGACTGACTTACCGAGACTGACTGACTGACTGCCTGAATGCCTGACTGACTGACTGAGTGACTGACTGGACTGACTGGACTGACTTACTGACTGACAGAATGACTAACTGACTGACTGAGACTGACTGACTGCTTGACTGACTGACTGCTTGACTGACTGACGGACTGGACTGGACTGACTGACTGACTGACTGACTGACTTCGCAAAAGGGAAAAATAAAAAAAAAAAGAATTATAACATTAAAAAAAAATATTTGCATTTAAGATTTCCTTTCCGGCCGGGACTCGAACCCAGTACCACGCGCTAGGAACCCAACGGTCTAGCCATTAGGCTATCGGAGCTCTGTCGATGGAAGTCTTAAATATAATAAAAACAAAAAATGCACCTTGGTAATTATTGATTCAAACACTTTGAAATTTACAGGTCGAATAATTAAACTGACTCAGAATTTTTCTCCCTACATAAATAATCAATATTCGCAAAAGAGAAAAATTAAAAAAAAAAAGAAGAAGAAATTTCAAATTAGAAACTAAAAGTATACATTGAAGATTTTCGTTCAGGCTGGGACTCGAACCCAGGGCCACTCGCTTGGAAGCCTAACACTCTAGCCATTAGTCTATGGGAGCTCTGTCGGTGGGAGTTTTAAATATAATAAAAACAAAAAATGCACCTTGGTAATTGTTTATTTAAACACTTTGAAATCTTTGTGTCGAAAAATTAAACTGACTCAGAATTTTCTTCCCTACATAAATAATCAATAATTGCAAAGGAAAGAAATTGAAAAAAAAAAGAATTTTCAAATTAGAAAAGAAATATATACATTGAAGATATTCGCTCCGGCTGGGACTCGAACCCAGGCCACTCGCTTGGAAGACCAGCGGTCTAGCCATTAGGCTATCGGAGTTCTGTCGAGCAGAGTCTTACTGCCTGACTGATACTGCCTGACTGACAGACTGACTCACTGACTGACTGATACTGACTGACTGACTCACTGACTGACCGAGACTGACTGACTAACTGCCTGACTGACTGAGACTGGACTGACTGACTGACTGACTGACTGAGACTGACTGACTGACTGCTTGACTCTCTGACTGGCTATTTCACTGACTGACTGAATGACTAAATGACTGACTGACACTGACTGACTGACTGCTTGACTACCTGACTGACTGCTTGACTGACTAACTGACTGGACAGGACTGACCGACTGACTGACTGACAGACTGACTGAATAAGGATGACTGACAGACTGACTGAATAAGGCTGACTGACTGACTGACTGAAAGACTGACTGAATAAGGCTGACCGACTGACCGAGACTGACTGACTGACTGACTGACTGAATGACTGACTGACTGACTGACCGAGACTGACTGACTGACTGACTGAGACTGGACTGGACTGACTGACTGACTGACTGACTGAGACTGACTGACTGCTTTAGTGACTAACTGACTGCACAGGACTGACCGACTGACTGACTGACTGACTGCCTGACTGACTGACTGACTGAATGACTGACTGACTGAGACTAAATGACTGACTGCTTGACTGACTGGCTGAAGGACTAACTGACTGACTGAGTGACTGACTGACTGGACTGACTGACTGAGACTGAATGACTGAGTGCTTGACTGATTGACTGTCAGACTGACTGACTGACTTCGCAAAAGGGAAAAATAAAAAAAAAAGAATTATAAAATAAAAAAAAAATATTTGCATTTAAGATTTCCTTTCCGGCTGGGATTTGAACCCAGGGCGACACTCATGGAAGCCCAACGCTCTTGCCAATATACTATCGGATCTCTGTTGATCGGTGTCTTAATTATAATAAAAACAAAAAATGCACCTTAGTAATTATTGATCTAAAATCTTTGAAATCTAATGGTCGAATGATTAAACTGACTCAGAATTTTCTTCCGTACATAAATAATCCATATTTGCAAAAGAAAGAAATTGAAAAAAAAAAGAATCTTCAAATTAGAAGAGAAATATATACATGGAAGATTTTCGTTCCGGCCGGGACTCGAACCCAGTACCACGCGCTTGGAACCCAACGGTCTAGCCATTAGGCTATTGGAGCTCTGTCGATGGAAGTCTTAAATATAATAAAAACAAAAAATGCACCTTGGTAATTATTGATTCAAACACTTTGAAATTTACAGGTCGAATAATTAAACTGACTCAGAATTTTTCTCCCTACATAAATAATCAATATTCGCAAAAGAGAAAAATTAAAAAAAAAAGAAGAAGAAATTTCAAATTAGAAACTAAAAGTATACATTGAAGATTTTCGTTCAGGCTGGGACTCGAACCCAGGGCCACTCGCTTGGAAGCCTAACACTCTAGCCATTAGTCTATGGGAGCTCTGTCGGTGGGAGTTTTAAATATAATAAAAACAAAAAATGCACCTTGGTAATTGTTTATTTAAACACTTTGAAATCTTCGTGTCGAAAAATTAAACTGACTCAGAATTTTCTTCCCTACATAAATAATCAATAATTGCAAAGGAAAGAAATTGAAAAAAAAAAGAATTTTCAAATTAGAAAAGAAATATATACATTGAAGATATTCGCTCCGGCTGGGACTCGAACCCAGGCCACTCGCTTGGAAGACCAGCGGTCTAGCCATTAGGCTATCGGAGTTCTGTCGAGCGGAGTCTTACTGCCTGACTGACAGACTGACTCACTGACTGACTGATAGTGACTGACTGACTCACTGACTGACCGAGACTGACTGACTAACTGCCTGACTGACTGAGACTGGACTGACTGACTGACTGACTGACTGACTGACTGACTAACTGACTGACTGAGACTGACTGACTGACTGCTTGACTCTCTGACTGGCTATTTCACTGACTGACTGAATGACTAAATGACTGACTGACACTGACTGACTGACTGCTTGACTACCTGACTGACTGCTTGTCTAAATAACTGACTGGACAGGACTGACCGACTGACTGACTGACAGACTGACTGAATTAGGATGACTGACAGACTGACTGAATAAGGCTGACTGACTGACTGACTGACAGACTGACTGAATAAGGCTGACCGACTGACTGACTGCCTGACTGACTGACTGACTGAATGACTGACTGACTGACTGACCGAGACTGACTGACTGACTGACTGAGACTGGACTGGACTGACTGACTGACTGACTGACTGAGACTGACTGACTGCTTTAGTGACTAACTGACTGCACAGGACTGACCGACTGACTGACTGACTGACTGCCTGACTGACTGACTGACTGAATGACTGACTGACTGAGACTAAATGACTGACTGCTTGACTGACTGGCTGAAGGACTAACTGACTGACTGAGTGACTGACTGACTGGACTGACTGACTGAGACTGAATGACTGAGTGCTTGACTGATTGACTGTCAGACTGATTGACTGACTTCGCAAAAGGGAAAAATAAAAAAAAAGAATTATAAAATTAAAAAAAAATATTTGCATTTAAGATTTCCTTTCCGGCCGGGACTCGAACCCAGTACCACGCGCTAGGAACCCAACGGTCTAGCCATTAGGCTATCGGAGCTCTGTCGATGGAAGTCTTAAATATAATAAAAACAAAAAATGCACCTTGGTAATTATTGATTCAAACACTTTGAAATTTACAGGTCGAATAATTAAACTGACTCAGAATTTTTCTCCCTACATAAATAATCAATATTCGCAAAAGAGAAAAATTAAAAAAAAAAAAAGAAGAAGAAATTTCAAATTAGAAACTAAAAGTATACATTGAAGATTTTCGTTCAGGCTGGGACTCGAACCCAGGGCCACTCGCTTGGAAGCCTAACACTCTAGCCATTAGTCTATGGGAGCTCTGTCGGTGGGAGTTTTAAATATAATAAAAACAAAAAATGCACCTTGGTAATTGTTTATTTAAACACTTTGAAATCTTCGTGTCGAAAAATTAAACTGACTCAGAATTTTCTTCCCTACATAAATAATCAATAATTGCAAAGGAAAGAAATTGAAAAAAAAAAGAATTTTCAAATTAGAAAAGAAATATATACATTGAAGATATTCGCTCCGGCTGGGACTCGAACCCAGGCCACTCGCTTGGAAGACCAGCGGTCTAGCCATTAGGCTATCGGAGTTCTGTCGAGCGGAGTCTTACTGCCTGACTGATACTGCCTGACTGACAGACTGACTCACTGACTGACTGATACTGACTGACTGACTCACTGACTGACCGAGACTGACTGACTGACTGACTGACTGACTGACTAACTGACTGACTGCTTGACTCTCTGACTGGCTATTTCACTGACTGACTGAATGACTAAATGACTGACTGACACTGACTGACTGACTGCTTGACTACCTGACTGACTGCTTGACTGACTAACTGACTGGACAGGACTGACCGACTGACTGACTGACAGACTGACTGAATAAGGATGACTGACAGACTGACTGAATAAGGCTGACTGACTGACTGACTGAAAGACTGACTGAATAAGGCTGACCGACTGACCGAGACTGACTGACTGACTGACTGACTGAATGACTGACTGACTGACTGACCGAGACTGACTGACTGACTGACTGAGACTGGACTGGACTGACTGACTGACTGACTGACTGAGACTGACTGACTGCTTTAGTGACTAACTGACTGCACAGGACTGACCGACTGACTGACTGACTGACTGACTGACTGACTGAATGACTGACTGACTGAGACTAAATGACTGACTGCTTGACTGACTGGCTGAAGGACTAACTGACTGACTGAGTGACTGACTGACTGGACTGACTGACTGAGACTGAATGACTGAGTGCTTGACTGATTGACTGTCAGACTGACTGACTGACTTCGCAAAAGGGAAAAATAAAAAAAAAAAAGAATTATAAAATTAAAAAAAATATTTGCATTTAAGATTTCCTTTCCGGCTGGGATTTGAACCCAGGGCGACACTCATGGAAGCCCAACGCTCTTGCCAATATACTATCGGATCTCTGTTGATCGGTGTCTTAATTATAATAAAAACAAAAAATGCACCTTAGTAATTATTGATCTAAAATCTTTGAAATCTAAAGGTCGAATGATTAAACTGACTCAGAATTTTCTTCCGTACATAAATAATCCATATTTGCAAAAGAAAGAAATTGAAAAAAAAAGAATCTTCAAATTAGAAGAGAAATATATACATGGAAGATTTTCGTTCCGGCCGGGACTCGAACCCAGTACCACGCGCTTGGAACCCAACGGTCTAGCCATTAGGCTATTGGAGCTCTGTCGATGGAAGTCTTAAATATAATAAAAACAAAAAATGCACCTTGGTAATTATTGATTCAAACACTTTGAAATTTACAGGTCGAATAATTAAACTGACTCAGAATTTTTCTCCCTACATAAATAATCAATATTCGCAAAAGAGAAAAATTAAAAAAAAAAAGAAGAAGAAATTTCAAATTAGAAACTAAAAGTATACATTGAAGATTTTCGTTCAGGCTGGGACTCGAACCCAGGGCCACTCGCTTGGAAGCCTAACACTCTAGCCATTAGTCTATGGGAGCTCTGTCGGTGGGAGTTTTAAATATAATAAAAACAAAAAATGCACCTTGGTAATTGTTTATTTAAACACTTTGAAATCTTCGTGTCGAAAAATTAAACTGACTCAGAATTTTCTTCCCTACATAAATAATCAATAATTGCAAAGGAAAGAAATTGAAAAAAAAAAGAATTTTCAAATTAGAAAAGAAATATATACATTGAAGATATTCGCTCCGGCTGGGACTCGAACCCAGGCCACTCGCTTGGAAGACCAGCGGTCTAGCCATTAGGCTATCGGAGTTCTGTCGAGCGGAGTCTTACTGCCTGACTGACAGACTGACTCACTGACTGACTGATAGTGACTGACTGACTCACTGACTGACCGAGACTGACTGACTAACTGCCTGACTGACTGAGACTGGACTGACTGACTGACTGACTGACTGACTGACTGACTAACTGACTGACTGAGACTGACTGACTGACTGCTTGACTCTCTGACTGGCTATTTCACTGACTGACTGAATGACTAAATGACTGACTGACACTGACTGACTGACTGCTTGACTACCTGACTGACTGCTTGTCTAAATAACTGACTATACAGGACTGACCGACTGACTGACTGACAGACTGACTGAATTAGGATGACTGACAGACTGACTGAATAAGGCTGACTGACTGACTGACTGACAGACTGACTGAATAAGGCTGACCGACTGACTGACTGCCTGACTGACTGACTGACTGAATGACTGACTGACTGACTGACCGAGACTGACTGACTGACTGACTGAGACTGGACTGGACTGACTGACTGACTGACTGACTGAGACTGACTGACTGCTTTAGTGACTAACTGACTGCACAGGACTGACCGACTGACTGACTGACTGACTGCCTGACTGACTGACTGACTGAATGACTGACTGACTGAGACTAAATGACTGACTGCTTGACTGACTGGCTGAAGGACTAACTGACTGACTGAGTGACTGACTGACTGGACTGACTGACTGAGACTGAATGACTGAGTGCTTGACTGATTGACTGTCAGAGTGACTGACTGACTTCGCAAAAGGGAAAAATAAAAAAAAAAGAATTATAAAATTAAAAAAAAAAATTTGCATTTAAGATTTCCTTTCCGGCCGGGACTCGAACCCAGTACCACGCGCTAGGAACCCAACGGTCTAGCCATTAGGCTATCGGAGCTCTGTCGATGGAAGTCTTAAATATAATAAAAACAAAAAATGCACCTTGGTAATTATTGATTCAAACACTTTGAAATTTACAGGTCGAATAATTAAACTGACTCAGAATTTTTCTCCCTACATAAATAATCAATATTCGCAAAAGAGAAAAATTAAAAAAAAAAGAAGAAGAAATTTCAAATTAGAAACTAAAAGTATACATTGAAGATTTTCGTTCAGGCTGGGACTCGAACCCAGGGCCACTCGCTTGGAAGCCTAACACTCTAGCCATTAGTCTATGGGAGCTCTGTCGGTGGGAGTTTTAAATATAATAAAAACAAAAAATGCACCTTGGTAATTGTTTATTTAAACACTTTGAAATCTTCGTGTCGAAAAATTAAACTGACTCAGAATTTTCTTCCCTACATAAATAATCAATAATTGCAAAGGAAAGAAATTGAAAAAAAAAAAAGAATTTTCAAATTAGAAAAGAAATATATACATTGAAGATATTCGCTCCGGCTGGGACTCGAACCCAGGCCACTCGCTTGGAAGACCAGCGGTCTAGCCATTAGGCTATCGGAGTTCTGTCGAGCAGAGTCTTACTGCCTGACTGATACTGCCTGACTGACAGACTGACTCACTGACTGACTGATACTGACTGACTGACTCACTGACTGACCGAGACTGACTGACTAACTGCCTGACTGACTGAGACTGGACTGACTGACTGACTGACTGACTGAGACTGACTGACTGACTGCTTGACTCTCTGACTGGCTATTTCACTGACTGACTGAATGACTAAATGACTGACTGACACTGACTGACTGACTGCTTGACTACCTGACTGACTGCTTGACTGACTAACTGACTGGACAGGACTGACCGACTGACTGACTGACAGACTGACTGAATAAGGATGACTGACAGACTGACTGAATAAGGCTGACTGACTGACTGACTGAAAGACTGACTGAATAAGGCTGACCGACTGACCGAGACTGACTGACTGACTGACTGACTGAATGACTGACTGACTGACTGACCGAGACTGACTGACTGACTGACTGAGACTGGACTGGACTGACTGACTGACTGACTGACTGAGACTGACTGACTGCTTTAGTGACTAACTGACTGCACAGGACTGACCGACTGACTGACTGACTGACTGCCTGACTGACTGACTGAGTGAATGACTGACTGACTGAGACTAAATGACTGACTGCTTGACTGACTGGCTGAAGGACTAACTGACTGACTGAGTGACTGACTGACTGGACTGACTGACTGAGACTGAATGACTGAGTGCTTGACTGATTGACTGTCAGACTGACTGACTGACTTCGCAAAAGGGAAAAATAAAAAAAAAAGAATTATAAAATTAAAAAAAAATATTTGCATTTAAGATTTCCTTTCCGGCTGGGATTTGAACCCAGGGCGACACTCATGGAAGCCCAACGCTCTTGCCAATATACTATCGGATCTCTGTTGATCGGTGTCTTAATTATAATAAAAACAAAAAATGCACCTTAGTAATTATTGATCTAAAATCTTTGAAATCTAAAGGTCGAATGATTAAACTGACTCAGAATTTTCTTCCGTACATAAATAATCCATATTTGCAAAAGAAAGAAATTGAAAAAAAAAGAATCTTCAAATTAGAAGAGAAATATATACATGGAAGATTTTCGTTCCGGCCGGGACTCGAACCCAGTACCACGCGCTTGGAACCCAACGGTCTAGCCATTAGGCTATTGGAGCTCTGTCGATGGAAGTCTTAAATATAATAAAAACAAAAAATGCACCTTGGTAATTATTGATTCAAACACTTTGAAATTTACAGGTCGAATAATTAAACTGACTCAGAATTTTTCTCCCTACATAAATAATCAATATTCGCAAAAGAGAAAAATTAAAAAAAAAAAGAAGAAGAAATTTCAAATTAGAAACTAAAAGTATACATTGAAGATTTTCGTTCAGGCTGGGACTCGAACCCAGGGCCACTCGCTTGGAAGCCTAACACTCTAGCCATTAGTCTATGGGAGCTCTGTCGGTGGGAGTTTTAAATATAATAAAAACAAAAAATGCACCTTGGTAATTGTTTATTTAAACACTTTGAAATCTTCGTGTCGAAAAATTAAACTGACTCAGAATTTTCTTCCCTACATAAATAATCAATAATTGCAAAGGAAAGAAATTGAAAAAAAAAAGAATTTTCAAATTAGAAAAGAAATATATACATTGAAGATATTCGCTCCGGCTGGGACTCGAACCCAGGCCACTCGCTTGGAAGACCAGCGGTCTAGCCATTAGGCTATCGGAGTTCTGTCGAGCGGAGTCTTACTGCCCGACTGACAGACTGACTCACTGACTGACTGATAGTGACTGACTGACTCACTGACTGACCGAGACTGACTGACTAACTGCCTGACTGACTGAGACTGGACTGACTGACTGACTGACTGACTGACTGACTAACTGACTGACTGAGACTGACTGACTGACTGCTTGACTCTCTGACTGGCTATTTCACTGACTGACTGAATGACTAAATGACTGACTGACACTGACTGACTGACTGCTTGACTACCTGACTGACTGCTTGACTGACTAACTGACTGGACAGGACTGACCGACTGACTGACTGACAGACTGACTGAATAAGGATGACTGACAGACTGACTGAATAAGGCTGACTGACTGACTGACTGACAGTTTGACTGAATAAGGCTGACCGACTGACTGACTGCCTGACTGACTGACTGACTGAATGACTGACTGACTGACTGACCGAGACTGACTGACTGACTGACTGAGACTGGACTGGACTGACTGACTGACTGAGACTGACTGACTGCTTTAGTGACTAACTGACTGCACAGGACTGACCGACTGACTGCCTGACTGACTGACTGACTGAATGACTGACTGACTGAGACTAAATGACTGACTGCTTGACTGACTGGCTGAAGGACTAACTGACTGACTGAGTGACTGACTGACTGGACTGACTGACTGAGACTGAATGACTGAGTGCTTGACTGATTGACTGTCAGACTGACTGACTGACTTCGCAAAAGGGAAAAATAAAAAAAAAAGAATTATAAAATTAGAAAAAAATATTTGCATTTAAGATTTCCTTTCCGGCCGGGACTCGAACCCAGTACCACGCGCTACCGCCGCACTCAGCCGTGCGGGGGGCCCGCTACGCGGACCCCCCGGGCGGTGGAACCTAAGGCCTACGGCTAAGAGGTGGGGTGCGTGCGGAGAAAAGTACCACGCGCTAGGAACCCAACGGTCTAGCCATTAGGCTATCGGAGCTCTGTCGATGGAAGTCTTAAATATAATAAAAACAAAAAATGCACCTTGGTAATTGTTTATTTAAACACTTTGAAATCTTCGTGTCGAAAAATTAAACTGACTCAGAATTTTCTTCCCTACATAAATAATCAATAATTGCAAAGGAAAGAAATTGAAAAAAAAAAAAAGAATTAGCAAATTAGAAAAGAAATAAATACATTGAAGATATTCGCTCCGGCTGGGACTCGAACCCAGGCCACTCGCTTGGAAGACCAGCGGTCTAGCCATTAGGCTATCGGAGTTCTGTCGAGCGGAGTCTTACTGCCTGACTGATACTGCCTGACTGACAGACTGACTCACTGACTGACTGATACTGACTGACTGACTCACTGACTGACCGAGACTGACTGACTAACTGCCTGACTGACTGAGACTGGACTGACTGACTGACTGACTGACTGACTGACTAACTGACTGACTGCTTGACTCTCTGACTGGCTATTTCACTGACTGACTGAATGACTAAATGACTGACTGACACTGACTGACTGACTGCTTGACTACCTGACTGACTGCTTGACTGACTAACTGACTGGACAGGACTGACCGACTGACTGACTGACAGACTGACTGAATAAGGATGACTGACAGACTGACTGAATAAGGCTGACTGACTGACTGACTGACAGACTGACTGAATAAGGCTGACCGACTGACTGACTGCCTGACTGACTGAATGACTGACTGACTGACTGACCGAGACTGACTGACTGACTGACTGAGACTGGACTGGACTGACTGACTGACTGACTGACTGAGACTGACTGACTGCTTTAGTGACTAACTGACTGCACAGGACTGACCGACTGACTGACTGACTGACTGCCTGACTGACTGACTGAGTACCTTAGTAATTATTGACTGACTGACTGACTGACTAACTGACTGACTGCTTGACTCTCTGACTGGCTATTTCACTGACTGACTGAATGACTAAATGACTGACTGACACTGACTGACTGACTGCTTGACTACCTGACTGACTGCTTGACTGACTAACTGACTGGACAGGACTGACCGACTGACTGACTGACAGACTGACTGAATAAGGATGACTGACAGACTGACTGAATAAGGCTGACTGACTGACTGACTGACTGACTGAATGACTGACTGACTGAGACTAAATGACTGACTGCTTGACTGACTGGCTGAAGGACTAACTGACTGACTGAGTGACTGACTGACTGGACTGACTGACTGAGACTGAATGACTGAGTGCTTGACTGATTGACTGTCAGACTGACTGACTGACTTCGCAAAAGGGAAAAATAAAAAAAAAGAATTATAAAATTAGAAAAAAATATTTGCATTTAAGATTTCCTTTCCGGCTGGGATTTGAACCCAGGGCGACACTCATGGAAGCCCAACGCTCTCGCCAATATACTATCGGATCTCTGTTGATCGGTGTCTTAATTATAATAAAAACAAAAAATGCACCTTAGTAATTATTGATCTAAAATCTTTGAAATCTAAAGGTCGAATGATTAAACTGACTCAGAATTTTCTTCCGTACATAAATAATCCATATTTGCAAAAGAAAGAAATTGAAAAAAAAAAGAATCTTCAAATTAGAAGAGAAATATATACATGGAAGATTTTCGTTCCGGCCGGGACTCGAACCCAGTACCACGCGCTTGGAACCCAACGGTCTAGCCATTAGGCTATCGGAGCTCTGTCGACGGAAGTCTTAAATATAATAAAAACAAAAAATGCACCTTGTTAATTATTGATTCAAACACTTTGAAATTTACAGGTCGAATAATTAAACTGACTCAGAATTTTTCTCCCTACATAAATAATCAATATTCGCAAAAGAGAAAAATTAAAAAAAAAAGAAGAAGAAATTTGAAATTAGAAACTAAAAGTATACATTGAAGATTTTCGTTCAGGCTGGGACTCGAACCCAGGGCCACTCGCTTGGAAGCCTAACACTCTAGCCATTAGTCTATGGGAGCTCTGTCGGTGGGAGTTTTAAATATAATAAAAACAAAAAATGCACCTTGGTAATTGTTTATTTAAACACTTTGAAATCTTCGTGTCGAAAAATTAAACTGACTCAAAATTTTCTTCCCTACATAAATAATCAATAATTGCAAAGGAAAGAAATTGAAAAAAAAAAGAATTTTCAAATTAGAAAAGAAATATATACATTGAAGATATTCGCTCCGGCTGGGACTCGAACCCAGGCCACTCGCTTGGAAGACCAGCGGTCTAGCCATTCGGCTATCGGAGTTCGGTCGAGCGGAGTCTTACTGCCTGACTGATACTGCCTGACTGACAGACTGACTCACTGACTGACCGAGACTGACTGACTAACTGCCTGACTGACTGAGACTGGACTGACTGACTGACTGACTGACTGACTGACTAACTGACTGACTGAGACTGACTGACTGACTGCTTGACTCTCTGACTGGCTATTTCACTGACTGACTGAATGACTAAATGACTGACTGACACTGACTGACTGACTGCTTGACTACCTGACTGACTGCTTGACTGACTAACTGACTGGACAGGACTGACCGACTGACTGACTGACAGACTGACGGAATAAGGATGACTGACAGACTGACTGAATAAGGCTGACTGACTGACTGACTGACAGACTGACTGAATAAGGCTGACCGACTGACTGACTGCCTGACTGACTGACTGACTGAATGACTGACTGACTGACTGACCGAGACTGACTGACTGACTGACTGAGACTGGACTGGACTGACTGACTGACTGACTGACTGAGACTGACTGACTGCTTTAGTGACTAACTGACTGCACAGGACTGACCGACTGACTGACTGACTGACTGCCTGACTGACTGACTGACTGAATGACTGACTGACTGAGACTAAATGACTGACTGCTTGACTGACTGGCTGAAGGACTAACTGACTGACTGAGTGACTGACTGACTGGACTGACTGACTGAGACTGAATGACTGAGTGCTTGACTGATTGACTGTCAGAGTGACTGACTGACTTCGCAAAAGGGAAAAATAAAAAAAAAAGAATTATAAAATTAAAAAAAAATATTTGCATTTAAGATTTCCTTTCCGGCCGGGACTCGAACCCAGTACCACGCGCTAGGAACCCAACGGTCTAGCCATTAGGCTATCGGAGCTCTGTCGATGGAAGTCTTAAATATAATAAAAACAAAAAATGCACCTTGGTAATTATTGATTCAAACACTTTGAAATTTACAGGTCGAATAATTAAACTGACTCAGAATTTTTCTCCCTACATAAATAATCAATATTCGCAAAAGAGAAAAATTAAAAAAAAAAGAAGAAGAAATTTCAAATTAGAAACTAAAAGTATACATTGAAGATTTTCGTTCAGGCTGGGACTCGAACCCAGGGCCACTCGCTTGGAAGCCTAACACTCTAGCCATTAGTCTATGGGAGCTCTGTCGGTGGGAGTTTTAAATATAATAAAAACAAAAAATGCACCTTGGTAATTGTTTATTTAAACACTTTGAAATCTTCGTGTCGAAAAATTAAACTGACTCAGAATTTTCTTCCCTACATAAATAATCAATAATTGCAAAGGAAAGAAATTGAAAAAAAAAAAAGAATTTTCAAATTAGAAAAGAAATATATACATTGAAGATATTCGCTCCGGCTGGGACTCGAACCCAGGCCACTCGCTTGGAAGACCAGCGGTCTAGCCATTAGGCTATCGGAGTTCTGTCGAGCAGAGTCTTACTGCCTGACTGATACTGCCTGACTGACAGACTGACTCACTGACTGACTGATACTGACTGACTGACTCACTGACTGACCGAGACTGACTGACTAACTGCCTGACTGACTGAGACTGGACTGACTGACTGACTGACTGACTGAGACTGACTGACTGACTGCTTGACTCTCTGACTGGCTATTTCACTGACTGACTGAATGACTAAATGACTGACTGACACTGACTGACTGACTGCTTGACTACCTGACTGACTGCTTGACTGACTAACTGACTGGACAGGACTGACCGACTGACTGACTGACAGACTGACTGAATAAGGATGACTGACAGACTGACTGAATAAGGCTGACTGACTGACTGACTGAAAGACTGACTGAATAAGGCTGACCGACTGACCGAGACTGACTGACTGACTGACTGACTGAATGACTGACTGACTGACTGACCGAGACTGACTGACTGACTGACTGAGACTGGACTGGACTGACTGACTGACTGACTGACTGAGACTGACTGACTGCTTTAGTGACTAACTGACTGCACAGGACTGACCGACTGACTGACTGACTGACTGCCTGACTGACTGACTGAGTGAATGACTGACTGACTGAGACTAAATGACTGACTGCTTGACTGACTGGCTGAAGGACTAACTGACTGACTGAGTGACTGACTGACTGGACTGACTGACTGAGACTGAATGACTGAGTGCTTGACTGATTGACTGTCAGACTGACTGACTGACTTCGCAAAAGGGAAAAATAAAAAAAAAAGAATTATAAAATTAAAAAAAAATATTTGCATTTAAGATTTCCTTTCCGGCTGGGATTTGAACCCAGGGCGACACTCATGGAAGCCCAACGCTCTTGCCAATATACTATCGGATCTCTGTTGATCGGTGTCTTAATTATAATAAAAACAAAAAATGCACCTTAGTAATTATTGATCTAAAATCTTTGAAATCTAAAGGTCGAATGATTAAACTGACTCAGAATTTTCTTCCGTACATAAATAATCCATATTTGCAAAAGAAAGAAATTGAAAAAAAAAGAATCTTCAAATTAGAAGAGAAATATATACATGGAAGATTTTCGTTCCGGCCGGGACTCGAACCCAGTACCACGCGCTTGGAACCCAACGGTCTAGCCATTAGGCTATTGGAGCTCTGTCGATGGAAGTCTTAAATATAATAAAAACAAAAAATGCACCTTGGTAATTATTGATTCAAACACTTTGAAATTTACAGGTCGAATAATTAAACTGACTCAGAATTTTTCTCCCTACATAAATAATCAATATTCGCAAAAGAGAAAAATTAAAAAAAAAAAGAAGAAGAAATTTCAAATTAGAAACTAAAAGTATACATTGAAGATTTTCGTTCAGGCTGGGACTCGAACCCAGGGCCACTCGCTTGGAAGCCTAACACTCTAGCCATTAGTCTATGGGAGCTCTGTCGGTGGGAGTTTTAAATATAATAAAAACAAAAAATGCACCTTGGTAATTGTTTATTTAAACACTTTGAAATCTTTGTGTCGAAAAATTAAACTGACTCAGAATTTTCTTCCCTACATAAATAATCAATAATTGCAAAGGAAAGAAATTGAAAAAAAAAAGAATTTTCAAATTAGAAAAGAAATATATACATTGAAGATATTCGCTCCGGCTGGGACTCGAACCCAGGCCACTCGCTTGGAAGACCAGCGGTCTAGCCATTAGGCTATCGGAGTTCTGTCGAGCGGAGTCTTACTGCCCGACTGACAGACTGACTCACTGACTGACTGATAGTGACTGACTGACTCACTGACTGACCGAGACTGACTGACTAACTGCCTGACTGACTGAGACTGGACTGACTGACTGACTGACTGACTGACTGACTAACTGACTGACTGAGACTGACTGACTGACTGCTTGACTCTCTGACTGGCTATTTCACTGACTGACTGAATGACTAAATGACTGACTGACACTGACTGACTGACTGCTTGACTACCTGACTGACTGCTTGACTGACTAACTGACTGGACAGGACTGACCGACTGACTGACTGACAGACTGACTGAATAAGGATGACTGACAGACTGACTGAATAAGGCTGACTGACTGACTGACTGACAGACTGACTAAATAAGGCTGACCGACTGACTGACTGCCTGACTGACTGACTGACTGAATGACTGACTGACTGACTGACCGAGACTGACTGACTGACTGACTGAGACTGGACTGGACTGACTGACTGACTGAGACTGACTGACTGCTTTAGTGACTAACTGACTGCACAGGACTGACCGACTGACTGCCTGACTGACTGACTGACTGAATGACTGACTGACTGAGACTAAATGACTGACTGCTTGACTGACTGGCTGAAGGACTAACTGACTGACTGAGTGACTGACTGACTGGACTGACTGACTGAGACTGAATGACTGAGTGCTTGACTGATTGACTGTCAGACTGACTGACTGACTTCGCAAAAGGGAAAAATAAAAAAAAAAGAATTATAAAATTAGAAAAAAATATTTGCATTTAAGATTTCCTTTCCGGCCGGGACTCGAACCCAGTACCACGCGCTACCGCCGCACTCAGCCGTGCGGGGGGCCCGCTACGCGGACCCCCCGGGCGGTGGAACCTAAGGCCTACGGCTAAGAGGTGGGGTGCGTGCGGAGAAAAGTACCACGCGCTAGGAACCCAACGGTCTAGCCATTAGGCTATCGGAGCTCTGTCGATGGAAGTCTTAAATATAATAAAAACAAAAAATGCACCTTGGTAATTGTTTATTTAAACACTTTGAAATCTTCGTGTCGAAAAATTAAACTGACTCAGAATTTTCTTCCCTACATAAATAATCAATAATTGCAAAGGAAAGAAATTGAAAAAAAAAAGAATTAGCAAATTAGAAAAGAAATAAATACATTGAAGATATTCGCTCCGGCTGGGACTCGAACCCAGGCCACTCGCTTGGAAGACCAGCGGTCTAGCCATTAGGCTATCGGAGTTCTGTCGAGCGGAGTCTTACTGCCTGACTGATACTGCCTGACTGACAGACTGACTCACTGACTGACTGATACTGACTGACTGACTCACTGACTGACCGAGACTGACTGACTAACTGCCTGACTGACTGAGACTGGACTGACTGACTGACTGACTGACTGACTGACTAACTGACTGACTGCTTGACTCTCTGACTGGCTATTTCACTGACTGACTGAATGACTAAATGACTGACTGACACTGACTGACTGACTGCTTGACTACCTGACTGACTGCTTGACTGACTAACTGACTGGACAGGACTGACCGACTGACTGACTGACAGACTGACTGAATAAGGATGACTGACAGACTGACTGAATAAGGCTGACTGACTGACTGACTGACAGACTGACTGAATAAGGCTGACCGACTGACTGACTGCCTGACTGACTGAATGACTGACTGACTGACTGACCGAGACTGACTGACTGACTGACTGAGACTGGACTGGACTGACTGACTGACTGACTGACTGAGACTGACTGACTGCTTTAGTGACTAACTGACTGCACAGGACTGACCGACTGACTGACTGACTGACTGCCTGACTGACTGACTGAGTACCTTAGTAATTATTGACTGACTGACTGACTGACTAACTGACTGACTGCTTGACTCTCTGACTGGCTATTTCACTGACTGACTGAATGACTAAATGACTGACTGACACTGACTGACTGACTGCTTGACTACCTGACTGACTGCTTGACTGACTAACTGACTGGACAGGACTGACCGACTGACTGACTGACAGACTGACTGAATAAGGATGACTGACAGACTGACTGAATAAGGCTGACTGACTGACTGACTGACTGACTGAATGACTGACTGACTGAGACTAAATGACTGACTGCTTGACTGACTGGCTGAAGGACTAACTGACTGACTGAGTGACTGACTGACTGGACTGACTGACTGAGACTGAATGACTGAGTGCTTGACTGATTGACTGTCAGACTGACTGACTGACTTCGCAAAAGGGAAAAATAAAAAAAAAGAATTATAAAATTAGAAAAAAATATTTGCATTTAAGATTTCCTTTCCGGCTGGGATTTGAACCCAGGGCGACACTCATGGAAGCCCAACGCTCTCGCCAATATACTATCGGATCTCTGTTGATCGGTGTCTTAATTATAATAAAAACAAAAAATGCACCTTAGTAATTATTGATCTAAAATCTTTGAAATCTAAAGGTCGAATGATTAAACTGACTCAGAATTTTCTTCCGTACATAAATAATCCATATTTGCAAAAGAAAGAAATTGAAAAAAAAAAGAATCTTCAAATTAGAAGAGAAATATATACATGGAAGATTTTCGTTCCGGCCGGGACTCGAACCCAGTACCACGCGCTTGGAACCCAACGGTCTAGCCATTAGGCTATCGGAGCTCTGTCGACGGAAGTCTTAAATATAATAAAAACAAAAAATGCACCTTGTTAATTATTGATTCAAACACTTTGAAATTTACAGGTCGAATAATTAAACTGACTCAGAATTTTTCTCCCTACATAAATAATCAATATTCGCAAAAGAGAAAAATTAAAAAAAAAAAGAAGAAGAAATTTGAAATTAGAAACTAAAAGTATACATTGAAGATTTTCGTTCAGGCTGGGACTCGAACCCAGGGCCACTCGCTTGGAAGCCTAACACTCTAGCCATTAGTCTATGGGAGCTCTGTCGGTGGGAGTTTTAAATATAATAAAAACAAAAAATGCACCTTGGTAATTGTTTATTTAAACACTTTGAAATCTTCGTGTCGAAAAATTAAACTGACTCAAAATTTTCTTCCCTACATAAATAATCAATAATTGCAAAGGAAAGAAATTGAAAAAAAAAAAGAATTTTCAAATTAGAAAAGAAATATATACATTGAAGATATTCGCTCCGACTGGGACTCGAACCCAGGCCACTCGCTTGGAAGACCAGCGGTCTAGCCATTCGGCTATCGGAGTTCGGTCGAGCGGAGTCTTACTGCCTGACTGATACTGCCTGACTGACAGACTGACTCACTGACTGACCGAGACTGACTGACTAACTGCCTGACTGACTGAGACTGGACTGACTGACTGACTGACTGACTGACTGACTAACTGACTGACTGAGACTGACTGACTGACTGCTTGACTCTCTGACTGGCTATTTCACTGACTGACTGAATGACTAAATGACTGACTGACACTGACTGACTGACTGCTTGACTACCTGACTGACTGCTTGACTGACTAACTGACTGGACAGGACTGACCGACTGACTGACTGACAGACTGACGGAATAAGGATGACTGACAGACTGACTGAATAAGGCTGACTGACTGACTGACTGACTGACTGACTGAATAAGGCTGACCGACTGACTGACTGCCTGACTGACTGACTGACTGAATGACTGACTGACTGACTGACCGAGACTGACTGACTGACTGACTGAGACTGGACTGGACTGACTGACTGAGACTGACTGACTGCTTTAGTGACTAACTGACTGCACAGGACTGACCGACTGACTGACTGACTGACTGCCTGACTGACTGACTGACTGAATGACTGACTGACTGAGACTAAATGACTGACTGCTTGACTGACTGGCTGAAGGACTAACTGACTGACTGAGTGACTGACTGACTGGACTGACTGACTGATACTGAATGACTGAGTGCTTGACTGATTGACTGTCAGACTGACTGACTGACTTCGCAAAAGGGAAAAATAAAAAAAAAGAATTATAAAATTAGAAAAAAATATTTGCATTTAATATTTCCTTTCCGGCCGGGACTCGAACCCAGTACCACGCGCTAGGAACCCAACGGTCTAGCCATTAGGCTATCGGAGCTCTGTCGATGGAAGTCTTAAATATAATAAAAACAAAAAATGCACCTTGGTAATTATTGATTCAAACACTTTGAAATTTACAGGTCGAATAATTAAACTGACTCAGAATTTTTCTCCCTACATAAATAATCAATATTCGCAAAAGAGAAAAATTAAAAAAAAAAGAAGAAGAAATTTCAAATTAGAAACTAAAAGTATACATTGAAGATTTTCGTTCAGGCTGGGACTCGAACCCAGGGCCACTCGCTTGGAAGCCTAACACTCTAGCCATTAGTCTATGGGACCTCTGTCGGTGGGAGTTTTAAATATAATAAAAACAAAAAATGCACCTTGGTAATTGTTTATTTAAACACTTTGAAATCTTCGTGTCGAAAAATTAAACTGACTCAGAATTTTCTTCCCTACATAAATAATCAATAATTGCAAAGGAAAGAAATTGAAAAAAAAAGAATTTTCAAATTAGAAAAGAAATATATACATTGAAGATATTCGCTCCGGCTGGGACTCGAACCCAGGCCACTCGCTTGGAAGACCAGCGGTCTAGCCATTAGGCTATCGGAGTTCTGTCGTGCGGAGTCTTACTGCCTGACTGATACTGCCTGACTGACAGACTGACTCACTGACTGACTGATACTGACTGACTGACTCACTGACTGACCGAGACTGACTGACTAACTGCCTGACTGACTGAGACTGGACTGACTGACTGACTGACTGACTGACTGACTAACTGACTGACTGAGACTGACTGACTGACTGCTTGACGCTCTGACTGGCTATTTCACTGACTGACTGAATGACTAAATGACTGACTGACACTGACTGACTGACTGCTTGACTACCTGACTGACTGCTTGACTGACTAACTGACTGGACAGGACTGACCGACTGACTGACTGACAGACTGACTGAATAAGGATGACTGACAGACTGACTGAATAAGGCTGACTGACTGACTGACTGACAGACTGACTGAATAAGGCTGACCGACTGACTGACTGCCTGACAGACTGACTGACTGAATGACTGACTGACTGACTGACCGAGACTGACTGACTGACTGACTGAGACTGGACTGGACTGACTGACTGACTGACTGACTGAGACTGACTGACTGCTTTAGTGACTAACTGACTGCACAGGACTGACCGACTGACTGACTGCCTGACTGACTGACTGACTGAATGACTGACTGACTGAGACTAAATGACTGACTGCTTGACTGACTGGCTGAAGGACTAACTGACTGACTGAGTGACTGACTGACTGGACTGACTGACTGAGACTGAATGACTGAGTGCTTGACTGATTGACTGTCAGACTGACTGACTGACTTCGCAAAAGGGAAAAATAAAAAAAAAGAATTATAAAATTAGAAAAAAATATTTGCATTTAAGATTTCCTTTCCGGCCGGGACTCGAACCCAGTACCACGCGCTAGGAACCCAACGGTCTAGCCATTAGGCTATCGGAGCTCTGTCGATGGAAGTCTTAAATATAATAAAAACAAAAAATGCACCTTGGTAATTATTGATTCAAACACTTTGAAATTTATAGGTCGAATAATTAAACTGACTCAGAATTTTTCTCCCTACATAAATAATCAATATTCGCAAAAGAGAAAAATTAAAAAAAAAAGAAGAAGGAATTTCAAATTAGAAACTAAAAGTATACATTGAAGATTTTCGTTCAGGCTGGGACTCGAACCCAGGGCCACTCGCTTGGAAGCCTAACACTCTAGCCATTAGTCTATGGGAGCTCTGTCGGTGGGAGTTTTAAATATAATAAAAACAAAAAATGCACCTTGGTAATTGTTTATTTAAACACTTTGAAATCTTCGTGTCGAAAAATTAAACTGACTCAGAATTTTCTTCCCTACATAAATAATCAATAATTGCAAAGGAAAGAAATTGAAAAAAAAAAGAATTTTCAAATTAGAAAAGAAATATATACATTGAAGATATTCGCTCCGGCTGGGACTCGAACCCAGGCCACTCGCATGGAAGACCAGCGGTCTAGCCATTAGGCTATCGGAGTTCTGTCGAGCGGAGTCTTACTGCCTGACTGATACTGCCTGACTGACAGACTGACTCAC
The DNA here is from genome assembly GCF_026930045.1 of Uloborus diversus. Lineage (NCBI taxonomy): Eukaryota > Metazoa > Arthropoda > Arachnida > Araneae > Uloboridae > Uloborus > Uloborus diversus. The sequence goes on along the minus strand of NW_026558578.1, from coordinate 73,313 downwards.
TGACTGACTGATACTGACTGACTGACTCACTGACAGACCGAGACTGACTGACTAACTGCCTGACTGACTGAGACTGGACTGGCTGACTGACTGACTGACTGACTGACTAACTGACTGACTGAGACTGACTGACTGACTGCTTGACTCTCTGACTGGCTATTTCACTGACTGACTGAATGACTAAATGACTGACTGACACTGACTGACTGACTGCTTGACTACCTGACTGACTGCTTGACTGACTAACTGACTGGACAGGACTGACCGACTGACTGACTGACAGACTGACTGAATAAGGCTGACTGACTGACTGACTGACAGACTGACTGAATAAGGCTGACCGACTGACTGACTGCCTGACTGACTGACTGACTGAATGACTGACTGACTGACTGACCGAGACTGACTGACTGACTGACTGAGACTGGACTGGACTGACTGACTGACTGACTGACTGAGACTGACTGACTGCTTTAGTGACTAACTGACTGCACAGGACTGACCGACTGACTGACTGACTGACTGCCTGACTGACTGACTGACTGAATGACTGACTGACTGAGACTAAATGACTGACTGCTTGACTGACTGGCTGAAAGACTAACTGACTGACTGAGTGACTGACTGACTGGACTGACTGACTGAGACTGAATGACTGAGTGCTTGACTGATTGACTGTCAGACTGACTGACTGACTTCGCAAAAGGGAAAAATAAAAAAAAAAGAATTATAAAATTAGAAAAAAATATTTGCATTTAAGATTTCCTTTCCGGCCGGGACTCGAACCCAGTACCACGTGCTAGGAACCCAACGGTCTAGCCATTAGGCTATCGGAGCTCTGTCGATGGAAGTCTTAAATATAATAAAAACAAAAAATGCACCTTGGTAATTATTGATTCAAACACTTTGAAATTTACAGGTCGAATAATTAAACTGACTCAGAATTTTTCTCCCTACATAAATAATCAATATTCGCAAAAGAGAAAAATTAAAAAAAAAAGAAGAAGAAATTTCAAATTAGAAACTAAAAGTATACATTGAAGATTTTCGTTCAGGCTGGGACTCGAACCCAGGGCCACTCGCTTGGAAACCTAACACTCTAGCCATTAGTCTATGGGAGCTCTGTCGGTGGGAGTTTTAAATATAATAAAAACAAAAAATGCACCTTGGTAATTGTTTATTTAAACACTTTGAAATCTTTGTGTCGAAAAATTAAACTGACTCAGAATTTTCTTCCCTACATAAATAATCAATAATTGCAAAGGAAAGAAATTGAAAAAAAAAAGAATTTTCAAATTAGAAAAGAAATATATACATTGAAGATATTCGCTCCGGCTGGGACTCGAACCCAGGCCACTCGCTTGGAAGACCAGCGGTCTAGCCATTAGGCTATCGGAGTTCTGTCGAGCGGAGTCTTACTGCCTGACTGATACTGCCTGACTGACAGACTGACTCACTGACTGACTGATACTGACTGACTGACTCACTGACTGACCGAGACTGACTGACTGACTGACTGACTGACTGACTGACTGACTAACTGACTGACTGCTTGACTCTCTGACTGGCTATTTCACTGACTGACTGAATGACTAAATGACTGACTGACACTGACTGACTGACTGCTTGACTACCTGACTGACTGCTTGACTGACTAACTGACTGGACAGGACTGACCGACTGACTGACTGACAGACTGACTGAATAAGGATGACTGACAGACTGACTGAATAAGGCTGACTGACTGACTGACTGACTGACTGAATGACTGACTGACTGAGACTAAATGACTGACTGCTTGACTGACTGGCTGAAGGACTAACTGACTGACTGAGTGACTGACTGACTGGACTGACTGACTGAGACTGAATGACTGAGTGCTTGACTGATTGACTGTCAGACTGACTGACTGACTTCGCAAAAGGGAAAAATAAAAAAAAAAGAATTATAAAATTAGAAAAAACTATTTGCATTTAAGATTTCCTTTCCGGCTGGGATTTGAACCCAGGGCGACACTCATGGAAGCCCAACGCTCTCGCCAATATACTATCGGATCTCTGTTGATCGGTGTCTTAATTATAATAAAAACAAAAAATGCACCTTAGTAATTATTGATCTAAAATCTTTGAAATCTAAAGGTCGAATGATTAAACTGACTCAGAATTTTCTTCCGTACATAAATAATCCATATTTGCAAAAGAAAGAAATTGAAAAAAAAAAGAATCTTCAAATTAGAAGAGAAATATATACATGGAAGATTTTCGTTCCGGCCGGGACTCGAACCCAGTACCACGCGCTTGGAACCCAACGGTCTAGCCATTAGGCTATCGGAGCTCTGTCGACGGAAGTCTTAAATATAATAAAAACAAAAAATGCACCTTGGTAATTATTGATTCAAACACTTTGAAATTTACAGGTCGAATAATTAAACTGACTCAGAATTTTTCTCCCTACATAAATAATCAATATTCGCAAAAGAGAAAAATTAAAAAAAAAAAGAAGAAGAAATTTCAAATTAGAAACTAAAAGTATACATTGAAGATTTTCGTTCAGGCTGGGACTCGAACCCAGGGCCACTCGCTTGGAAGCCTAACACTCTAGCCATTAGTCTATGGGAGCTCTGTCGGTGGGAGTTTTAAATATAATAAAAACAAAAAATGCACCTTGGTAATTGTTTATTTAAACACTTTGAAATCTTCGTGTCGAAAAATTAAACTGACTCAAAATTTTCTTCCCTACATAAATAATCAATAATTGCAAAGGAAAGAAATTGAAAAAAAAAAGAATTTTCAAATTAGAAAAGAAATATATACATTGAAGATATTCGCTCCGGCTGGGACTCGAACCCAGGCCACTCGCTTGGAAGACCAGCGGTCTAGCCATTCGGCTATCGGAGTTCTGTCGAGCGGAGTCTTACTGCCTGACTGATACTGCCTGACTGACAGACTGACTCACTGACTGACTGATACTGACTGACTGACTCACTGACTGACCGAGACCGACTGACTAACTGCCTGACTGACTGAGACTGGACTGACTGACTGACTGACTGACTGACTAACTGACTGACTGAGACTGACTGACTGACTGCTTGACTCTCTGACTGGCTATTTCACTGACTGACTGAATGACTAAATGACTGACTGACACTGACTGACTGACTGCTTGACTACCTGACTGACTGCTTGACTGACTAACTGACTGGACAGGACTGACCGACTGACTGACTGACAGACTGACTGAATAAGGATGACTGACAGACTGACTGAATAAGGCTGACTGACTGACTGACTGACTGAATAAGGCTGACCGACTGACTGACTGCCTGACTGACTGACTGACTGAATGACTGACTGACTGACTGACCGAGACTGACTGACTGACTGACTGAGACTGGACTGGACTGACTGACTGACTGACTGACTGAGACTGACTGACTGCTTTAGTGACTAACTGACTGCACAGGACTGACCGACTGACTGACTGACTGACTGCCTGACTGACTGACTGACTGAATGACTGACTGACTGAGACTAAATGACTGACTGCTTGACTGACTGGCTGAAGGACTAACTGACTGACTGAGTGACTGACTGACTGGACTGACTGACTGATACTGAATGACTGAGTGCTTGACTGATTGACTGTCAGACTGACTGACTGACTTCGCAAAAGGGAAAAATAAAAAAAAAAGAATTATAAAATTAGAAAAAAATATTTGCATTTAAGATTTCCTTTCCGGCCGGGACTCGAACCCAGTACCACGCGCTAGGAACCCAACGGTCTAGCCATTAGGCTATCGGAGCTCTGTCGATGGAAGTCTTAAATATAATAAAAACAAAAAATGCACCTTGGTAATTATTGATTCAAACACTTTGAAATTTACAGGTCGAATAATTAAACTGACTCAGAATTTTTCTCCCTACATAAATAATCAATATTCGCAAAAGAGAAAAATTAAAAAAAAAAGAAGAAGAAATTTCAAATTAGAAACTAAAAGTATACATTGAAGATTTTCGTTCAGGCTGGGACTGGAACCCAGGGCCACTCGCTTGGAAGCCTAACACTCTAGCCATTAGTCTATGGGAGCTCTGTCGGTGGGAGTTTTAAATATAATAAAAACAAAAAATGCACCTTGGTAATTGTTTATTTAAACACTTTGAAATCTTCGTGTCGAAAAATTAAACTGACTCAGAATTTTCTTCCCTACATAAATAATCAATAATTGCAAAGGAAAGAAATTGAAAAAAAAAAAGAATTTTCAAATTAGAAAAGAAATATATACATTGAAGATATTCGCTCCGGCTGGGACTCGAACCCAGGCCACTCGCTTGGAAGACCAGCGGTCTAGCCATTAGGCTATCGGAGTTCTGTCGAGCGGAGTCTTACTGCCTGACTGATACTGCCTGACTGACAGACTGACTCACTGACTGACTGATACTGACTGACTGACTCACTGACTGACCGAGACTGACTGACTGACTGACTGACTGACTGACTGACTAACTGACTGACTGCTTGACTCTCTGACTGGCTATTTCACTGACTGACTGAATGACTAAATGACTGACTGACACTGACTGACTGACTGCTTGACTACCTGACTGACTGCTTGACTGACTAACTGACTGGACAGGACTGACCGACTGACTGACTGACAGACTGACTGAATAAGGATGACTGACAGACTGACTGAATAAGGCTGACTGACTGACTGACTGAATGACTGACTGACTGAGACTAAATGACTGACTGCTTGACTGACTGGATGAAGGACTAACTGACTGACTGAGTGACTGACTGACTGGACTGACTGACTGAGACTGAATGACTGAGTGCTTGACTGATTGACTGTCAGACTGACTGACTGACTTCGCAAAAGGGAAAAATAAAAAAAAAAGAATTATAAAATTAGAAAAAAATATTTGCACTTAAGATTTCCTTTCCGGCTGGGATTTGAACCCAGGGCGACACTCATGGAAGCCCAACGCTCTCGCCAATATACTATCGGATCTCTGTTGATCGGTGTCTTAATTATAATAAAAACAAAAAATGCACCTTAGTAATTATTGATCTAAAATCTTTGAAATCTAAAGGTCGAATGATTAAACTGACTCAGAATTTTCTTCCGTACATAAATAATCCATATTTGCAAAAGAAAGAAATTGAAAAAAAAAAAAAGAATCTTCAAATTAGAAGAGAAATATATACATGGAAGATTTTCGTTCCGGCCGGGACTCGAACCCAGTACCACGCGCTTGGAACCCAACGGTCTAGCCATTAGGCTATCGGAGCTCTGTCGACGGAAGTCTTAAATATAATAAAAACAAAAAATGCACCTTGGTAATTATTGATTCAAACACTTTGAAATTTACAGGTCGAATAATTAAACTGACTCAGAATTTTTCTCCCTACATAAATAATCAATATTCGCAAAAGAGAAAAATTAAAAAAAAAAAAAGAAGAAGAAATTTCAAATTAGAAACTAAAAGTATACATTGAAGATTTTCGTTCAGGCTGGGACTCGAACCCAGGGCCACTCGCTTGGAAGCCTAACACTCTAGCCATTAGTCTATGGGAGCTCTGTCGGTGGGAGTTTTAAATATAATAAAAACAAAAAATGCACCTTGGTAATTGTTTATTTAAACACTTTGAAATCTTCGTGTCGAAAAATTAAACTGACTCAAAATTTTCTTCCCTACATAAATAATCAATAATTGCAAAGGAAAAAAATTGAAAAAAAAAAAAGAATTTTCAAATTAGAAAAGAAATATATACATTGAAGATATTCGCTCCGGCTGGGACTCGAACCCAGGCCACTCGCTTGGAAGACCAGCGGTCTAGCCATTCGGCTATCGGAGTTCTGTCGAGCGGAGTCTTACTGCCTGACTGATACTGCCTGACTGACAGACTGACTCACTGACTGACTGATACTGACTGACTGACTCACTGACTGACCGAGACTGACTGACTAACTGCCTGACTGACTGAGACTGGACTGACTGACTGACTGACTGACTGACTGACTAACTGACTGACTGAGACTGACTGACTGACTGCTTGACTCTCTGACTGGCTATTTTACTGACTGACTGAATGACTAAATGACTGACTGACACTGACTGACTGACTGCTTGACTACCTGACTGACTGCTTGACTGACTAACTGACTGGACAGGACTGACCGACTGACTGACTGACAGACTGACTGAATAAGGATGACTGACAGACTGACTGAATAAGGCTGACTGACTGACTGACTGACTGACTGACTGAATAAGGCTGACCGACTGACTGACTGCCTGACTGACTGACTGACTGAATGACTGACTGACTGACTGACCGAGACTGACTGACTGACTGACTGAGACTGGACTGGACTGACTGACTGACTGACTGACTGAGACTGACTGACTGCTTTAGTGACTAACTGACTGCACAGGACTGACCGACTGACTGACTGACTGACTGCCTGACTGACTGACTGACTGAATGACTGACTGACTGAGACTAAATGACTGACTGCTTGACCGACTGGCTGAAGGACTAACTAACTGACTGAGTGACTGACTGACTGGACTGACTGACTGATACTGAATGACTGAGTGCTTGACTGATTGACTGTCAGACTGACTGACTGACTTCGCAAAAGGGAAAAATAAAAAAAAAAAGAATTATAAAATTAGAAAAAAATATTTGCATTTAAGATTTCCTTTCCGGCCGGGACTCGAACCCAGTACCACGCGCTAGGAACCCAACGGTCTAGCCATTAGGCTATCGGAGCTCTGTCGATGGAAGTCTTAAATATAATAAAAACAAAAAATGCACCTTGGTAATTATTGATTCAAACACTTTGAAATTTACAGGTCGAATAATTAAACTGACTCAGAATTTTTCTCCCTACATAAATAATCAATATTCGCAAAAGAGAAAAATTAAAAAAAAAGAAGAAGAAATTTCAAATTAGAAACTAAAAGTATACATTAAAGATTTTCGTTCAGGCTGGGACTCGAACCCAGGGCCACTCGCTTGGAAGCCTAACACTCTAGCCATTAGTCTATGGGACCTCTGTCGGTGGGAGTTTTAAATATAATAAAAACAAAAAATGCACCTTGGTAATTGTTTATTTAAACACTTTGAAATCTTTGTGTCGAAAAATTAAACTGACTCAGAATTTTCTTCCCTACATAAATAATCAATAATTGCAAAGGAAAGAAATTGAAAAAAAAAGAATTTTCAAATTAGAAAAGAAATATATACATTGAAGATATTCTCTCCGGCTGGGACTCGAACCCAGGCCACTCGCTTGGAAGACCAGCGGTCTAGCCATTAGGCTATCGGAGTTCTGTCGAGCGGAGTCTTACTGCCTGACTGATACTGCCTGACTGACTAACTGCCTGACTGACTGAGACTGGACTGACTGACTGACTGACTGACTGACTGACTAACTGACTGACTGAGACTGACTGACTGACTGCTTGACTCTCTGACTGGCTATTTCACTGACTGACTGAATGACTAAATGACTGACTGACACTGACTGACTGACTGCTTGACTACCTGACTGACTGCTTGACTGACTAACTGACTGGACAGGACTGACCGACTGACTGACTGACAGACTGACTGAATAAGGATGACTGACAGACTGACTGAATAAGGCTGACTGACTGACTGACTGACTGACTGACTGACTGAATAAGGCTGACCGACTGACTGACTGAATGACTGACTGACTGACTGACCGAGACTGACTGACTGACTGACTGAGACTGGACTGGACTGACTGACTGACTGACTGACTGAGACTGACTGACTGCTTTAGTGACTAACTGACTGCACAGGACTGACCGACTGACTGACTGACTGACTGCCTGACTGACTGACTGACTGAATGACTGACTGACTGAGACTAAATGACTGACTGCTTGACTGACTGGCTGAAGGACTAACTGACTGACTGAGTGACTGACTGACTGGACTGACTGACTGAGACTGAATGACTGAGTGCTTGACTGATTGACTGTCAGACTGACTGACTGACTTCGCAAAAGGGAAAAATAAAAAAAAAAGAATTATAAAATTAGAAAAAAATATTTGCATTTAAGATTTCCTTTCCGGCTGGGATTTGAACCCAGGGCGACACGCATGGAAGCCCAACGCTCTCGCCAATATACTATCGGATCTCTGTTGATCGGTGTCCTAATTATAATAAAAACAAAAAATGCACCTTAGTACTTATTGATCTAAAATCTTTGAAATCTAAAGGTCGAATGATTAAACTGACTCAGAATTTTCTTCCGTACATAAATAATCCATATTTGCAAAAGAAAGAAATTGAAAAAAAAAATCTTCAAATTAGAAGAGAAATATATACATGGAAGATTTTCGTTCCGGCCGGGACTCGAACCCAGTACCACGCGCTTGGAACCCAACGGTCTAGCCATTAGGCTATCGGAGCTCTGTCGATGGAAGTCTTAAATATAATAAAAACAAAAAATGCACCTTGGTAATTATTGATTCAAACACTTTGAAATTTACAGGTCGAATAATTAAACTGACTCAGAATTTTTCTCCCTACATAAATAATCAATATTCGCAAAAGAGAAAAATTAAAAAAAAAAGAAGAAGAAATTTCAAATTAGAAACTAAAAGTATACATTGAAGATTTTCGTTCAGGCTGGGACTCGAACCCAGGGCCACTCGCTTGGAAGCCTAACACTCTAGCCATTAGTCTATGGGAGCTCTGTTGGTGGGAGTTTTAAATATAATAAAAACAAAAAATGCACCTTGGTAATTGTTTATTTAAACACCTTGAAATCTTCGTGTCGAAAAATTAAACTGACTCAGAATTTTCTTCCCTACATAAATAATCAATAATTGCAAAGGAAAGAAATTGAAAAAAAAAGAATTTTCAAATTAGAAAAGAAATATATACATTGAAGATATTCGCTCCGACTGGGACTCGAACCCAGGCCACTCGCTTGGAAGACCAGCGGTCTAGCCATTAGGCTATCGGAGTTCTGTCGAGCGGAGTCTTACTGCCTGACTGATACTGCCTGACTGACAGACTGACTCACTGACTGACTGATACTGACTGACTGACTCACTGACTGACCGAGACTGACTGACTAACTGCCTGACTGACTGAGACTGGACTGACTGACTGACTGCTTGACTCTCTGACTGGCTATTTCACTGACTGACTGAATGACTAAATGACTAACTGACACTGACTGACTGACTGCTTGACTACCTGACTGACTGCTTGACTGACTAACTGACTGGACAGGACTGACCGATTGACTGACTGACAGACTGACTGAATAAGGATGACTGACAGACTGACTGAATAAGGCTGACTGACTGACTGACTGAAAGACTGACTGAATAAGGCTGACCGACTGACTGACTGCCTGACTGACTGACTGACTGAATGACTGACTGACTGACTGACCGAGACTGACTGACTGACTGACCGAGACTGACTGACTGACTGACTGAGACTGGACTGGACTGACTGACTGCTTTAGTGACTAACTGACTGCACAGGACTGACCGACTGACTGACTGACTGACTGCCTGACTGACTGACTGACTGAATGACTGACTGACTGAGACTAAATGACTGACTGCTTGACTGACTGGCTGAAGGACTAACTGACTGACTGAGTGACTGACTGACTGGACTGACTGACTGAGACTGAATGACTGAGTGCTTGACTGATTGACTGTCAGACTGACTGACTGACTTCGCAAAAGGGAAAAATAAAAAAAAAAAGAATTATAAAATTAGAAAAAAATATTTGCATTTAAGATTTCCTTTCCGGCTGGGATTTGAACCCAGGGCGACACTCATGGAAGCCCAACGCTCTCGCCAATATACTATCGGATCTCTGTTGATCGGTGTCTTAAATATAATAAAAACAAAAAATGCACCTTGGTAATTATTGATTCAAACACTTTGAAATTTACAGGTCGAATAATTAAACTGACTCAGAATTTTTCTCCCTACATAAATAATCAATATTCGCAAAAGAGAAAAATTAAAAAAAAAAGAAGAAGAAATTTCAAATTAGAAACTAAAAGTATACATTGAAGATTTTCGTTCAGGCTGGGACTCGAACCCAGGGCCACTCGCTTGGAAGCCTAACACTCTAGCCATTAGTCTATGGGAGCTCTGTCGGTGGGAGTTTTAAATATAATAAAAACAAAAAATGCACCTTGGTAATTGTTTATTTAAACACTTTGAAATCTTCGTGTCGAAAAATTAAACTGACTCAGAATTTTCTTCCCTACATAAATAATCAATAATTGCAAAGGAAAGAAATTGAAAAAAAAAGAATTTTCAAATTAGAAAAGAAATATATACATTGAAGATATTCGCTCCGGCTGGGACTCGAACCCAGGCCACTCGCTTGGAAGACCAGCGGTCTAGCCATTAGGCTATCGGAGTTCTGTCGAGCGGAGTCTTACTGCCTGACTGATACTGCCTGACTGACAGACTGACTCACTGACTGACTGATACTGACTGACTGACTCACTGACTGACCGAGACTGACTGACTAACTGCCTGACTGACTGAGACTGGACTGACTGACTGACTAACTGACTGACTGAGACTGACTGACTGAGACTGACTGACTGACAGCTTGACTCTCTGACTGGCTATTTCACTGACTGACTGAATGACTAAATGACTGACTGACACTGACTGACTGACTGCTTGACTACCTGACTGACTGCTTGACTGACTAACTGACTGGACAGGACTGACCGACTGACTGACTGACAGACTGACTGAATAAGGATGACTGACAGACTGACTGAATAAGGCTGACTGACTGACTGACTGACAGACTGACTGAATAAGGCTGACCGACTGACTGACTGCCTGACTGACTGACTGACTGAATGACTGACTGACTGACTGACCGAGACTGACTGACTGACTGTTTGAGACTGGACTGGACTGACTGACTGACTGACTGACTGACTGACCGAGACTGACTGACTGACTGACTGAGACTGGACTGGACTGACTGACTGACTGACTGACTGAGACTGACTGACTGCTTTAGTGACTAACTGACTGCACAGGACTGACCGACTGACTGACTGACTGACTGCCTGACTGAATGACTGACTGACTGAGACTAAATGACTGACTGCTTGACTGACTGGCTGAAAGACTAACTGACTGACTGAGTGACTGACTGACTGGACTGACTGACTGAGACTGAATGACTGAGTGCTTGACTGATTGACTGTCAGACTGACTGAATGACTTCGCAAAAGGGAAAAATAAAAAAAAAAGAATTATAAAATTAGAAAAAAATATTTGCATTTAAGATTTCCTTTCCGGCCGGGACTCGAACCCAGTACCACGCGCTAGGAACCCAACGGTCTAGCCATTAGGCTATCGGAGCTCTGTCGATGGAAGTCTTAAATATAATAAAAACAAAAAATGCACCTTGGTAATTATTGATTCAAACACTTTGAAATTTACAGGTCGAATAATTAAACTGACTCAGAATTTTTCTCCCTACATAAATAATCAATATTCGCAAAAGAGAAAAATTAAAAAAAAAAGAAGAAGAAATTTCAAATTAGAAACTAAAAGTATACATTGAAGATTTTCGTTCAGGCTGGGACTCGAACCCAGGGCCACTCGCTTGGAAGCCTAACACTCTAGCCATTTGTCTATGGGAGCTCTGTCGGTGGGAGTTTTAAATATAATAAAAACAAAAAATGCACCTTGGTAATTGTTTATTTAAACACTTTGAAATCTTCGTGTCGAAAAATTAAACTGACTCAGAATTTTCTTCCCTACATAAATAATCAATAATTGCAAAGGAAAGAAATTGAAAAAAAAAAGAATTTTCAAATTAGAAAAGAAATATATACATTGAAGATATTCGCTCCGGCTGGGACTCGAACCCAGGCCACTCGCTTGGAAGACCAGCGGTCTAGCCATTAGGCTATCGGAGTTCTGTCGAGCGGAGTCTTACTGCCTGACTGATACTGCCTGACTGACAGACTGACTCACTGACTGACTGATACTGACTGACTGACTCACTGACTGACCGAGACTGACTGACTGACTGACTGACTGACTGACTGACTGACTGACTGACTAACTGACTGACTGCTTGACTCTCTGACTGGCTATTTCACTGACTGACTGAATGACTAAATGACTGACTGACACTGACTGACTGACTGCTTGACTACCTGACTGACTGCTTGACTGACTAACTGACTGGACAGGACTGACCGACTGACTGACTGACAGACTGACTGAATAAGGATGACTGACAGACTGACTGAATAAGGCTGACTGACTGACTGACTGACTGACTGAATGACTGACTGACTGAAACTAAATGACTGACTGCTTGACTGACTGGCTGAAGGACTAACTGACTGACTGAGTGACTGACTGACTGGACTGACTGACTGAGACTGAATGACTGAGTGCTTGACTGATTGACTGTCAGACTGACTGACTGACTTCGCAAAAGGGAAAAATAAAAAAAAAAGAATTATAAAATTAGAAAAAAGTATTTGCATTTAAGATTTCCTTTCCGGCTGGGATTTGAACCCAGGGCGACACTCATGGAAGCCCAACGCTCTCGCCAATATACTATCGGATCTCTGTTGATCGGTGTCTTAATTATAATAAAAACAAAAAATGCACCTTAGTAATTATTGATCTAAAATCTTTGAAATCTAAATTTCGAATGATTAAACTGACTCAGAATTTTCTTCCGTACATAAATAATCCATATTTGCAAAAGAAAGAAATTGAAAAAAAAAAGAATCTTCAAATTAGAAGAGAAATATATACATGGAAGATTTTCGTTCCGGCCGGGACTCGAACCCAGTACCACGCGCTTGGAACCCAACGGTCTAGCCATTAGGCTATCGGAGCTCTGTCGACGGAAGTCTTAAATATAATAAAAACAAAAAATGCACCTTGGTAATTATTGATTCAAACACTTTGAAATTTACAGGTCGAATAATTAAACTGACTCAGAATTTTTCTCCCTACATAAATAATCAATATTCGCAAAAGAGAAAAATTAAAAAAAAAAGAAGAAGAAATTTCAAATTAGAAACTAAAAGTATACATTGAAGATTTTCGTTCAGGCTGGGACTCGAACCCAGGGCCACTCGCTTGGAAGCCTAACACTCTAGCCATTTGTCTATGGGAGCTCTGTCGGTGGGAGTTTTAAATATAATAAAAACAAAAAATGCACCTTGGTAATTGTTTATTTAAACACTTTGAAATCTTCGTGTCGAAAAATTAAACTGACTCAGAATTTTCTTCCCTACATAAATAATCAATAATTGCAAAGGAAAGAAATTGAAAAAAAAAAGAATTTTCAAATTAGAAAAGAAATATATACATTGAAGATATTCGCTCCGGCTGGGACTCGAACCCAGGCCACTCGCTTGGAAGACCAGCGGTCTAGCCATTAGGCTATCGGAGTTCTGTCGAGCGGAGTCTTACTGCCTGACTGATACTGCCTGACTGACAGACTGACTCACTGACTGACTGATACTGACTGACTGACTCACTGACTGACCGAGACTGACTGACTGACTGACTGACTGACTGACTGACTGACTGACTGACTAACTGACTGACTGCTTGACTCTCTGACTGGCTATTTCACTGACTGACTGAATGACTAAATGACTGACTGACACTGACTGACTGACTGCTTGACTACCTGACTGACTGCTTGACTGACTAACTGACTGGACAGGACTGACCGACTGACTGACTGACAGACTGACTGAATAAGGATGACTGACAGACTGACTGAATAAGGCTGACTGACTGACTGACTGACTGACTGAATGACTGACTGACTGAAACTAAATGACTGACTGCTTGACTGACTGGCTGAAGGACTAACTGACTGACTGAGTGACTGACTGACTGGACTGACTGACTGAGACTGAATGACTGAGTGCTTGACTGATTGACTGTCAGACTGACTGACTGACTTCGCAAAAGGGAAAAATAAAAAAAAAAGAATTATAAAATTAGAAAAAAGTATTTGCATTTAAGATTTCCTTTCCGGCTGGGATTTGAACCCAGGGCGACACTCATGGAAGCCCAACGCTCTCGCCAATATACTATCGGATCTCTGTTGATCGGTGTCTTAATTATAATAAAAACAAAAAATGCACCTTAGTAATTATTGATCTAAAATCTTTGAAATCTAAATTTCGAATGATTAAACTGACTCAGAATTTTCTTCCGTACATAAATAATCCATATTTGCAAAAGAAAGAAATTGAAAAAAAAAAGAATCTTCAAATTAGAAGAGAAATATATACATGGAAGATTTTCGTTCCGGCCGGGACTCGAACCCAGTACCACGCGCTTGGAACCCAACGGTCTAGCCATTAGGCTATCGGAGCTCTGTCGACGGAAGTCTTAAATATAATAAAAACAAAAAATGCACCTTGGTAATTATTGATTCAAACACTTTGAAATTTACAGGTCGAATAATTAAACTGACTCAGAATTTTTCTCCCTACATAAATAATCAATATTCGCAAAAGAGAAAAATTAAAAAAAAAAAGAAGAAGAAATTTCAAATTAGAAACTAAAAGTATACATTGAAGATTTTCGTTCAGGCTGGGACTCGAACCCAGGGCCACTCGCTTGGAAGCCTAACACTCTAGCCATTAGTCTATGGGAGCTCTGTCGGTGGGAGTTTTAAATATAATAAAAACAAAAAATGCACCTTGGTAATTGTTTATTTAAACACTTTGAAATCTTCGTGTCGAAAAATTAAACTGACTCAAAATTTTCTTCCCTACATAAATAATCAATAATTGCAAAGGAAAGAAATTGAAAAAAAAAAGAATTTTCAAATTAGAAAAGAAATATATACATTGAAGATATTCGCTCCGGCTGGGACTCGGACCCAGGCCACTCGCTTGGAAGACCAGCGGTCTAGCCATTCGGCTATCGGAGTTCTGTCGAGCGGAGTCTTACTGCCTGACTGATACTGCCTGACTGACAGACTGACTCACTGACTGACTGATACTGACTGACTGACTCACTGACTGACCGAGACCGACTGACTAACTGCCTGACTGACTGAGACTGGACTGACTGACTGACTGACTGACTGACTGACTAACTGACTGACTGAGACTGACTGACTGACTGCTTGACTCTCTGACTGGCTATTTCACTGACTGACTGAATGACTAAATGACTGACTGACACTGACTGACTGACTGCTTGACTACCTGACTGACTGCTTGACTGACTAACTGACTGGACAGGACTGACCGACTGACTGACTGACAGACTGACTGAATAAGGATGACTGACAGACTGACTGAATAAGGCTGACTGACTGACTGACTGACTGACTGACTGAATAAGGCTGACCGACTGACTGACTGCCTGACTGACTGACTGACTGAATGACTGACTGACTGACTGACCGAGACTGACTGACTGACTGACTGAGACTGGACTGGACTGACTGACTGACTGACTGACTGAGACTGACTGACTGCTTTAGTGACTAACTGACTGCACAGGACTGACCGACTGACTGACTGACTGACTGCCTGACTGACTGACTGACTGAATGACTGACTGACTGAGACTAAATGACTGACTGCTTGACTGACTGGCTGAAGGACTAACTGACTGACTGAGTGACTGACTGACTGGACTGACTGACTGATACTGAATGACTGAGTGCTTGACTGATTGACTGTCAGACTGACTGACTGACTTCGCAAAAGGGAAAAATAAAAAAAAAAGAATTATAAAATTAGAAAAAAATATTTGCATTTAAGATTTCCTTTCCGGCCGGGACTCGAACCCAGTACCACGCGCTAGGAACCCAACGGTCTAGCCATTAGGCTATCGGAGCTCTGTCGATGGAAGTCTTAAATATAATAAAAACAAAAAATGCACCTTGGTAATTATTGATTCAAACACTTTGAAATTTACAGGTCGAATAATTAAACTGACTCAGAATTTTTCTCCCTACATAAATAATCAATATTCGCAAAAGAGAAAAATTAAAAAAAAAAGAAGAAGAAATTTCAAATTAGAAACTAAAAGTTTACATTGAAGATTTTCGTTCAGGCTGGGACTGGAACCCAGGGCCACTCGCTTGGAAGCCTAACACTCTAGCCATTAGTCTATGGGAGCTCTGTCGGTGGGAGTTTTAAATATAATAAAAACAAAAAATGCACCTTGGTAATTGTTTATTTAAACACTTTGAAATCTTCGTGTCGAAAAATTAAACTGACTCAGAATTTTCTTCCCTACATAAATAATCAATAATTGCAAAGGAAAGAAATTGAAAAAAAAAAGAATTTTCAAATTAGAAAAGAAATATATACATTGAAGATATTCGCTCCGGCTGGGACTCGAACCCAGGCCACTCGCTTGGAAGACCAGCGGTCTAGCCATTAGGCTATCGGAGTTCTGTCGAGCGGAGTCTTACTGCCTGACTGATACTGCCTGACTGACAGACTGACTCACTGACTGACTGATACTGACTGACTGACTCACTGACTGACCGAGACTGACTGACTGACTGACTGACTGACTGACTAACTGACTGACTGCTTGACTCTCTGACTGGCTATTTCACTGACTGACTGAATGACTAAATGACTGACTGACACTGACTGACTGACTGCTTGACTACCTGACTGACTGCTTGACTGACTAACTGACTGGACAGGACTGACCGACTGACTGACTGACAGACTGACTGAATAAGGATGACTGACAGACTGACTGAATAAGGCTGACTGACTGACTGACTGACTGACTGAATGACTGACTGACTGAGACTAAATGACTGACTGCTTGACTGACTGGCTGAAGGACTAACTGACTGACTAAGTGACTGACTGACTGGACTGACTGACTGAGACTGAATGACTGAGTGCTTGACTGATTGACTGTCAGACTGACTGACTGACTTCGCAAAAGGGAAAAATAAAAAAAAAAGAATTATAAAATTAGAAAAAAATATTTGCATTTAAGATTTCCTTTCCGGCTGGGATTTGAACCCAGGGCGACACTCATGGAAGCCCAACGCTCTCGCCAATATACTATCGGATCTCTGTTGATCGGTGTCTTAATTATAATAAAAACAAAAAATGCACCTTAGTAATTATTGATCTAAAATCTTTGAAATCTAAAGGTCGAATGATTAAACTGACTCAGAATTTTCTTCCGTACATAAATAATCCATATTTGCAAAAGAAAGAAATTGAAAAAAAAAAGAATCTTCAAATTAGAAGAGAAATATATACATGGAAGATTTTCGTTCCGGCCGGGACTCGAACCCAGTACCACGCGCTTGGAACCCAACGGTCTAGCCATTAGGCTATCGGAGCTCTGTCGACGGAAGTCTTAAATATAATAAAAACAAAAAATGCACCTTGGTAATTATTGATTCAAACACTTTGAAATTTACAGGTCGAATAATTAAACTGACTCAGAATTTTTCTCCCTACATAAATAATCAATATTCGCAAAAGAGAAAAATTAAAAAAAAAAAAGAAGAAAAAATTTCAAATTAGAAACTAAAAGTATACATTGAAGATTTTCGTTCAGGCTGGGACTCGAACCCAGGGCCACTCGCTTGGAAGCCTAACACTCTAGCCATTAGTCTATGGGAGCTCTGTCGGTGGGAGTTTTAAATATAATAAAAACAAAAAATGCACCTTGGTAATTGTTTATTTAAACACTTTGAAATCTTTGTGTCGAAAAATTAAACTGACTCAAAATTTTCTTCCCTACATAAATAATCAATAATTGCAAAGGAAAGAAATTGAAAAAAAAAAGAATTTTCAAATTAGAAAAGAAATATATACATTGAAGATATTCGCTCCGGCTGGGACTCGAACCCAGGCCACTCGCTTGGAAGACCAGCGGTCTAGCCATTCGGCTATCGGAGTTCTGTCGAGCGGAGTCTTACTGCCTGACTGATACTGCCTGACTGACAGACTGACTCACTGACTGACTGATACTGACTGACTGACTCACTGACTGACCGAGACTGACTGACTAACTGCCTGACTGACTGAGACTGGACTGACTGACTGACTGACTGACTGACTGACTAACTGACTGACTGAGACTGACTGACTGACTGCTTGACTCTCTGACTGGCTATTTTACTGACTGACTGAATGACTAAATGACTGACTGACACTGACTGACTGACTGCTTGACTACCTGACTGACTGCTTGACTGACTAACTGACTGGACAGGACTGACCGACTGACTGACTGACAGACTGACTGAATAAGGATGACTGACAGACTGACTGAATAAGGCTGACTGACTGACTGACTGACTGACTGACTGAATAAGGCTGACCGACTGACTGACTGCCTGACTGACTGACTGACTGAATGACTGACTGACTGACTGACCGAGACTGACTGACTGACTGACTGAGACTGGACTGGACTGACTGACTGACTGACTGACTGAGACTGACTGACTGCTTTAGTGACTAACTGACTGCACAGGACTGACCGACTGACTGACTGACTGACTGCCTGACTGACTGACTGAATGACTGACTGACTGAGACTAAATGACTGACTGCTTGACCGACTGGCTGAAGGACTAACTGACTGACTGAGTGACTGACTGACTGGACTGACTGACTGATACTGAATGACTGAGTGCTTGACTGATTGACTGTCAGACTGACTGACTGACTTCGCAAAAGGGAAAAATAAAAAAAAAAAAGAATTATAAAATTAGAAAAAAATATTTGCATTTAAGATTTCCTTTCCGGCCGGGACTCGAACCCAGTACCACGCGCTAGGAACCCAACGGTCTAGCCATTAGGCTATCGGAGCTCTGTCGATGGAAGTCTTAAATATAATAAAAACAAAAAATGCACCTTGGTAATTATTGATTCAAACACTTTGAAATTTACAGGTCGAATAATTAAACTGACTCAGAATTTTTCTCCCTACATAAATAATCAATATTCGCAAAAGAGAAAAATTAAAAAAAAAGAAGAAGAAATTTCAAATTAGAAACTAAAAGTATACATTAAAGATTTTCGTTCAGGCTGGGACTCGAACCCAGGGCCACTCGCTTGGAAGCCTAACACTCTAGCCATTAGTCTATGGGACCTCTGTCGGTGGGAGTTTTAAATATAATAAAAACAAAAAATGCACCTTGGTAATTGTTTATTTAAACACTTTGAAATCTTCGTGTCGAAAAATTAAACTGACTCAGAATTTTCTTCCCTACATAAATAATCAATAATTGCAAAGGAAAGAAATTGAAAAAAAAAAGAATTTTCAAATTAGAAAAGAAATATATACATTGAAGATATTCTCTCCGGCTGGGACTCGAACCCAGGCCACTCGCTTGGAAGACCAGCGGTCTAGCCATTAGGCTATCGGAGTTCTGTCGAGCGGAGTCTTACTGCCTGACTGATACTGCCTGACTGACAGACTGACTCACTGACTGACTGATACTGACTGACTGACTCACTGACTGACCGAGACTGACTGACTAACTGCCTGACTGACTGAGACTGGACTGACTGACTGACTGACTGACTGACTGACTAACTGACTGACTGAGACTGACTGACTGAGTGCTTGACTCTCTGACTGGCTATTTCACTGACTGACTGAATGACTAAATGACTGACTGACACTGACTGACTGACACTGACTGACTGACTGCTTGACTACCTGACTGACTGCTTGACTGACTAACTGACTGGACAGGACTGACCGACTGACTGACTGTCAGACTGACTGAATAAGGATGACTGACAGACTGACTGAATAAGGCTGACTGACTGACTGACTGACTGACTGAATAAGGCTGACCGACTGACTGACTGCCTGACTGGACTGACTGACTGACTGACTGACTGAGACTGACTGACTGCTTTAGTGACTAACTGACTGCACAGGACTGACCGACTGACTGACTGACTGACTGCCTGACTGACTGACTGACTGAATGACTGACTGACTGAGACTAAATGACTGACTGCTTGACTGACTGGCTGAAGGACTAACTGACTGACTGAGTGACTGACTGACTGGACTGACTGACTGAGACTGAATGACTGAGTGCTTGACTGATTGACTGTCAGACTGACTGACTGACTTCGCAAAAGGGAAAAATAAAAAAAAAGAATTATAAAATTAGAAAAAAATATTTGCATTTAAGATTTCCTTTCCGGCTGGGATTTGAACCCAGGGCGACACTCATGGAAGCCCAACGCTCTCGCCAATATACTATCGGATCTCTGTTGATCGGTGTCTTAATTATAATAAAAACAAAAAATGCACCTTGGTAATTGTTTATTTAAACACTTTGAAATCTTCGTGTCGAAAAATTAAACTGACTCAAAATTTTCTTCCCTACATAAATAATCAATAATTGCAAAGGAAAGAAATTGAAAAAAAAAAGAATTTTCAAATTAGAAAAGAAATATATACATTGAAGATATTCGCTCCGGCTGGGACTCGGACCCAGGCCACTCGCTTGGAAGACCAGCGGTCTAGCCATTCGGCTATCGGAGTTCTGTCGAGCGGAGTCTTACTGCCTGACTGATACTGCCTGACTGACAGACTGACTCACTGACTGACTGATACTGACTGACTGACTCACTGACTGACCGAGACCGACTGACTAACTGCCTGACTGACTGAGACTGGACTGACTGACTGACTGACTGACTGACTGACTAACTGACTGACTGAGACTGACTGACTGACTGCTTGACTCTCTGACTGGCTATTTCACTGACTGACTGAATGACTAAATGACTGACTGACACTGACTGACTGACTGCTTGACTACCTGACTGACTGCTTGACTGACTAACTGACTGGACAGGACTGACCGACTGACTGACTGACAGACTGACTGAATAAGGATGACTGACAGACTGACTGAATAAGGCTGACTGACTGACTGACTGACTGACTGACTGAATAAGGCTGACCGACTGACTGACTGCCTGACTGACTGACTGACTGAATGACTGACTGACTGACTGACCGAGACTGACTGACTGACTGACTGAGACTGGACTGGACTGACTGACTGACTGACTGACTGAGACTGACTGACTGCTTTAGTGACTAACTGACTGCACAGGACTGACCGACTGACTGACTGACTGACTGCCTGACTGACTGACTGACTGAATGACTGACTGACTGAGACTAAATGACTGACTGCTTGACTGACTGGCTGAAGGACTAACTGACTGACTGAGTGACTGACTGACTGGACTGACTGACTGATACTGAATGACTGAGTGCTTGACTGATTGACTGTCAGACTGACTGACTGACTTCGCAAAAGGGAAAAATAAAAAAAAAAGAATTATAAAATTAGAAAAAAATATTTGCATTTAAGATTTCCTTTCCGGCCGGGACTCGAACCCAGTACCACGCGCTAGGAACCCAACGGTCTAGCCATTAGGCTATCGGAGCTCTGTCGACGGAAGTCTTAAATATAATAAAAACAAAAAATGCACCTTAGTAATTATTGATCTAAAATCTTTGAAATCTAAAGGTCGAATGATTAAACTGACTCAGAATTTTCTTCCGTACATAAATAATCCATATTTGCAAAAGAAAGAAATTGAAAAAAAAAAGAATCTTCAAATTAGAAGAGAAATATATACATGGAAGATTTTCGTTCCGGCCGGGACTCGAACCCAGTACCACGCGCTTGGAACCCAACGGTCTAGCCATTAGGCTATCGGAGCTCTGTCGACGGAAGTCTTAAATATAATAAAAACAAAAAATGCACCTTGGTAATTATTGATTCAAACACTTTGAAATTTACAGGTCGAATAATTAAACTGACTCAGAATTTTTCTCCCTACATAAATAATCAATATTCGCAAAAGAGAAAAATTAAAAAAAAAAAAGAAGAAAAAATTTCAAATTAGAAACTAAAAGTATACATTGAAGATTTTCGTTCAGGCTGGGACTCGAACCCAGGGCCACTCGCTTGGAAGCCTAACACTCTAGCCATTAGTCTATGGGAGCTCTGTCGGTGGGAGTTTTAAATATAATAAAAACAAAAAATGCACCTTGGTAATTGTTTATTTAAACACTTTGAAATCTTCGTGTCGAAAAATTAAACTGACTCAAAATTTTCTTCCCTACATAAATAATCAATAATTGCAAAGGAAAGAAATTGAAAAAAAAAAGAATTTTCAAATTAGAAAAGAAATATATACATTGAAGATATTCGCTCCGGCTGGGACTCGAACCCAGGCCACTCGCTTGGAAGACCAGCGGTCTAGCCATTCGGCTATCGGAGTTCTGTCGAGCGGAGTCTTACTGCCTGACTGATACTGCCTGACTGACAGACTGACTCACTGACTGACTGATACTGACTGACTGACTCACTGACTGACCGAGACTGACTGACTAACTGCCTGACTGACTGAGACTGGACTGACTGACTGACTGACTGACTGACTGACTAACTGACTGACTGAGACTGACTGACTGACTGCTTGACTCTCTGACTGGCTATTTTACTGACTGACTGAATGACTAAATGACTGACTGACACTGACTGACTAACTGCTTGACTACCTGACTGACTGCTTGACTGACTAACTGACTGGACAGGACTGACCGACTGACTGACTGACAGACTGACTGAATAAGGATGACTGACAGACTGACTGAATAAGGCTGACTGACTGACTGACTGACTGACTGACTGAATAAGGCTGACCGACTGACTGACTGCCTGACTGACTGACTGACTGAATGACTGACTGACTGACTGACCGAGACTGACTGACTGACTGACTGAGACTGGACTGGACTGACTGACTGACTGACTGACTGAGACTGACTGACTGCTTTAGTGACTAACTGACTGCACAGGACTGACCGACTGACTGACTGACTGACTGCCTGACTGACTGACTGACTGAATGACTGACTGACTGAGACTAAATGACTGACTGCTTGACCGAGTGGCTGAAGGACTAACTGACTGACTGAGTGACTGACTGACTGGACTGACTGACTGATACTGAATGACTGAGTGCTTGACTGGTTGACTGTCAGACTGACTGACTGACTTCGCAAAAGTCAAAAATAAAAAAAAAAAGAATTATAAAATTAGAAAAAAATATTTGCATTTAAGATTTCCTTTCCGGCCGGGACTCGAACCCAGTACCACGCGCTAGGAACCCAACGGTCTAGCCATTAGGCTATCGGAGCTCTGTCGATGGAAGTCTTAAATGTAATAAAAACAAAAAATGCACCTTGGTAATTATTGATTCAAACACTTTGAAATTTACAGGTCGAATAATTAAACTGACTCAGAATTTTTCTCCCTACATAAATAATCAATATTCGCAAAAGAGAAAAATTAAAAAAAAAGAAGAAGAAATTTCAAATTAGAAACTAAAAGTATACATTAAAGATTTTCGTTCAGGCTGGGACTCGAACCCAGGGCCACTCGCTTGGAAGCCTAACACTCTAGCCATTAGTCTATGGGACCTCTGTCGGTGGGAGTTTAAAATATAATAAAAACAAAAAATGCACCTTGGTAATTGTTTATTTAAACACTTTGAAATCTTCGTGTCGAAAAATTAAACTGACTCAGAATTTTCTTCCCTACATAAATAATCAATAATTGCAAAGGAAAGAAATTGAAAAAAAAAGAATTTTCAAATTAGAAAAGAAATATATACATTGAAGATATTCTCTCCGGCTGGGACTCGAACCCAGGCCACTCGCTTGGAAGACCAGCGGTCTAGCCATTAGGCTATCGGAGTTCTGTCGAGTGGAGTCTTACTGCCTGACTGATACTGCCTGACTGACAGACTGACTCACTGACTGACTGATACTGACTGACTGACTCACTGACTGACCGAGACTGACTGACTAACTGCCTGACTGACTGAGACTGGACTGACTGACTGACTGACTGACTAACTGACTGACTGAGACTGACTGACTGACTGCTTGACTCTCTGACTGGCTATTTCACTGACTGACTGAATGACTAAATGACTGACTGACACTGACTGACTGACTGCTTGACTACCTGACTGACTGCTTGACTGACTAACTGACTGGACAGGACTGACCGACTGACTGACTGACAGACTGACTGAATAAGGATTACTGACAGACTGACTGAATAAGGCTGACTGACCGACTGACTGACTGACTGACTGAATAAGGCTGACCGACTGACTGACTGCCTGACTGACTGACTGACTGAATGACTGACTGACTGACTGACCGAGACTGACTGACTGACTGACTGAGACTGGACTGGACTGACTGACTGACTGACTGACTGAGACTGACTGACTGCTTTAGTGACTAACTGACTGCACAGGACTGACCGACTGACTGACTGACTGACTGCCTGACTGACTGACTGACTGAATGACTGACTGACTGAGACTAAATGACTGACTGCTTGACTGACTGGCTGAAGGACTAACTGACTGACTGAGTGACTGACTGACTGGACTGACTGACTGAGACTGAATGACTGAGTGCTTGACTGATGGACTGTCAGACTGACTGACTGACTTCGCAAAAGGGAAAAATAAAAAAAAAAGAATTATGAAATTAGAAAAAAATATTTGCATTTAAGATTTCCTTTCCGGCTGGGATTTGAACCCAGGGCGACACGCATGGAAGCCCAACGCTCTCGGCAATATACTATCGGATCTCTGTTGATCGGTGTCTTAATTATAATAAAAACAAAAAATGCACCTTAGTACTTATTGATCTAAAATCTTTGAAATCTAAAGGTCGAATGATTAAACTGACTCAGAATTTTCTTCCGTACATAAATAATCCATATTTGCAAAAGAAAGAAATTGAAAAAAAAAAAATCTTCAAATTAGAAGAGAAATATATACATGGAAGATTTTCGTTCCGGCCGGGACTCGAACCCAGTACCACGCGCTTGGAACCCAACGGTCTAGCCATTAGGCTATCGGAGCTCTGTCGATGGAAGTCTTAAATATAATAAAAACAAAAAATGCACCTTGGTAATTATTGATTCAAACACTTTGAAATTTACAGGTCGAATAATTAAACTGACTCAGAATTTTTCTCCCTACATAAATAATCAATATTCGCAAAAGAGAAAAATTAAAAAAAAAAGAAGAAGAAATTTCAAATTAGAAACTAAAAGTATACATTGAAGATTTTCGTTCAGGCTGGGACTCGAACCCAGGGCCACTCGCTTGGAAGCCTAACACTCTAGCCATTAGTCCATGGGAGCTCTGTCGGTGGGAGTTTTAAATATAATAAAAACAAAAAATGCACCTTGGTAATTGTTTATTTAAACACTTTGAAATCTTCGTGTCGAAAAATTAAACTGACTCAGAATTTTCTTCCCTACATAAATAATCAATAATTGCAAAGGAAAGAAATTGAAAAAAAAAGAATTTTCAAATTAGAAAAGAAATATATACATTGAAGATATTCTCTCCGGCTGGGACTCGAACCCAGGCCACTCGCTTGGAAGACCAGCGGTCTAGCCATTAGGCTATCGGAGTTCTGTCGAGTGGAGTCTTACTGCCTGACTGATACTGCCTGACTGACAGACTGACTCACTGACTGACTGATACTGACTGACTGACTCACTGACTGACCGAGACTGACTGACTAACTGCCTGACTGACTGAGACTGGACTGACTGACTGACTGACTGACTAACTGACTGACTGAGACTGACTGACTGACTGCTTGACTCTCTGACTGGCTATTTCACTGACTGACTGAATGACTAAATGACTGACTGACACTGACTGACTGACTGCTTGACTACCTGACTGACTGCTTGACTGACTAACTGACTGGACAGGACTGACCGACTGACTGACTGACAGACTGACTGAATAAGGATTACTGACAGACTGACTGAATAAGGCTGACTGACCGACTGACTGACTGACTGACTGAATAAGGCTGACCGACTGACTGACTGCCTGACTGACTGACTGACTGAATGACTGACTGACTGACTGACCGAGACTGACTGACTGACTGACTGAGACTGGACTGGACTGACTGACTGACTGACTGACTGAGACTGACTGACTGCTTTAGTGACTAACTGACTGCACAGGACTGACCGACTGACTGACTGACTGACTGCCTGACTGACTGACTGACTGAATGACTGACTGACTGAGACTAAATGACTGACTGCTTGACTGACTGGCTGAAGGACTAACTGACTGACTGAGTGACTGACTGACTGGACTGACTGACTGAGACTGAATGACTGAGTGCTTGACTGATTGACTGTCAGACTGACTGACTGACTTCGCAAAAGGGAAAAATAAAAAAAAAAGAATTATGAAATTAGAAAAAAATATTTGCATTTAAGATTTCCTTTCCGGCTGGGATTTGAACCCAGGGCGACACGCATGGAAGCCCAACGCTCTCGGCAATATACTATCGGATCTCTGTTGATCGGTGTCTTAATTATAATAAAAACAAAAAATGCACCTTAGTACTTATTGATCTAAAATCTTTGAAATCTAAAGGTCGAATGATTAAACTGACTCAGAATTTTCTTCCGTACATAAATAATCCATATTTGCAAAAGAAAGAAATTGAAAAAAAAAAATCTTCAAATTAGAAGAGAAATATATACATGGAAGATTTTCGTTCCGGCCGGGACTCGAACCCAGTACCACGCGCTTGGAACCCAACGGTCTAGCCATTAGGCTATCGGAGCTCTGTCGATGGAAGTCTTAAATATAATAAAAACAAAAAATGCACCTTGGTAATTATTGATTCAAACACTTTGAAATTTACAGGTCGAATAATTAAACTGACTCAGAATTTTTCTCCCTACATAAATAATCAATATTCGCAAAAGAGAAAAATTAAAAAAAAAGAAGAAGAAATTTCAAATTAGAATCTAAAAGTATACATTGAAGATTTTCGTTCAGGCTGGGACTCGAACCCAGGGCCACTCGCTTGGAAGCCTAACACTCTAGCCATTAGTCTATGGGAGCTCTGTCGGTGGGAGTTTTAAATATAATAAAAACAAAAAATGCACCTTGGTAATTGTTTATTTAAACACCTTGAAATCTTTGTGTCGAAAAATTAAACTGACTCAGAATTTTCTTCCCTACATAAATAATCAATAATTGCAAAGGAAAGAAATTGAAAAAAAAAGAATTTTCAAATTAGAAAAGAAATATATACATTGAAGATATTCGCTCCGACTGGGACTCGAACCCAGGCCACTCGCTTGGAAGACCAGCGGTCTAGCCATTAGGCTATCGGAGTTCTGTCGAGCGGAGTCTTACTGCCTGACTGATACTGCCTGACTGACAGACTGACTCACTGACTGACTGATACTGACTGACTGACTCACTGACTGACCGAGACTGACTGACTAACTGCCTGACTGACTGAGACTGGACTGACTGACTGACTGCTTGACTCTCTGACTGGCTATTTCACTGACTGACTGAATGACTAAATGACTAACTGACACTGACTGACTGACTGCTTGACTACCTGACTGACTGCTTGACTGACTAACTGACTGGACAGGACTGACCGATTGACTGACTGACAGACTGACTGAATAAGGATGACTGACAGACTGACTGAATAAGGCTGACTGACTGACTGACTGAAAGACTGACTGAATAAGGCTGACCGACTGACTGACTGCCTGACTGACTGACTGACTGAATGACTGACTGACTGACTGACCGAGACTGACTGACTGACTGACCGAGACTGACTGACTGACTGACTGAGACTGGACTGGACTGACTGACTGCTTTAGTGACTAACTGACTGCACAGGACTGACCGACTGACTGACTGACTGACTGCCTGACTGACTGACTGACTGAATGACTGACTGACTGAGACTAAATGACTGACTGCTTGACTGACTGGCTGAAGGACTAACTGACTGACTGAGTGACTGACTGACTGGACTGACTGACTGAGACTGAATGACTGAGTGCTTGACTGATTGACTGTCAGACTGACTGACTGACTTCGCAAAAGGGAAAAATAAAAAAAAAAAAGAATTATAAAATTAGAAAAAAATATTTGCATTTAAGATTTCCTTTCCGGCTGGGATTTGAACCCAGGGCGACACTCATGGAAGCCCAACGCTCTCGCCAATATACTATCGGATCTCTGTTGATCGGTGTCTTAAATATAATAAAAACAAAAATTGCACCTTGGTAATTATTGATTCAAACACTTTGAAATTTACAGGTCGAATAATTAAACTGACTCAGAATTTTTCTCCCTACATAAATAATCAATATTCGCAAAAGAGAAAAATTAAAAAAAAAAGAAGAAGAAATTTCAAATTAGAAACTAAAAGTATACATTGAAGATTTTCGTTCAGGCTGGGACTCGAACCCAGGGCCACTCGCTTGGAAGCCTAACACTCTAGCCATTAGTCTATGGGAGCTCTGTCGGTGGGAGTTTTAAATATAATAAAAACAAAAAATGCACCTTGGTAATTGTTTATTTAAACACTTTGAAATCTTCGTGTCGAAAAATTAAACTGACTCAGAATTTTCTTCCCTACATAAATAATCAATAATTGCAAAGGAAAGAAATTGAAAAAAAAAAGAATTTTCAAATTAGAAAAGAAATATATACATTGAAGATATTCGCTCCGGCTGGGACTCGAACCCAGGCCACTCGCTTGGAAGACCAGCGGTCTAGCCATTAGGCTATCGGAGTTCTGTCGAGCGGAGTCTTACTGCCTGACTGATACTGCCTGACTGACAGACTGACTCACTGACTGACTGATACTGACTGACTGACTCACTGACTGACCGAGACTGACTGACTAACTGCCTGACTGACTGAGACTGGACTGACTGACTGACTAACTGACTGACTGAGACTGACTGACTGAGACTGACTGACTGACAGCTTGACTCTCTGACTGGCTATTTCACTGACTGACTGAATGACTAAATGACTGACTGACACTGACTGACTGACTGCTTGACTACCTGACTGACTGCTTGACTGACTAACTGACTGGACAGGACTGACCGACTGACTGACTGACAGACTGACTGAATAAGGATGACTGACAGACTGACTGAATAAGGCTGACTGACTGACTGACTGACAGACTGACTGAATAAGGCTGACCGACTGACTGACTGCCTGACTGACTGACTGACTGAATGACTGACTGACTGACTGACCGAGACTGACTGACTGACTGACTGAGACTGGACTGGACTGACTGACTGACTGACTGACTGACTGACCGAGACTGACTGACTGACTGACTGAGACTGGACTGGACTGACTGACTGACTGACTGACTGAGACTGACTGACTGCTTTAGTGACTAACTGACTGCACAGGACTGACCGACTGACTGACTGACTGACTGCCTGACTGATTGACTGACTGAATGACTGACTGACTGAGACTAAATGACTGACTGCTTGACTGACTGGCTGAAGGACTAACTGACTGACTGAGTGACTGACTGACTGGACTGACTGACTGAGACTGAATGACTGAGTGCTTGACTGATTGACTGTCAGACTGACTGACTGACTTCGCAAAAGGGAAAAATAAAAAAAAAAGAATTATAAAATAAGAAAAAAATATTTGCATTTAAGATTTCCTTTCCGGCTGGGATTTGAACCCAGGGCGACACTCATGGAAGCCCAACGCTCTCGCCAATATGCTATCGGATCTCTGTTGATCGGTGTCTTAAATATAATAAAAACAAAAAATGCACCTTGGTAATTATTGATTCAAACACTTTGAAATTTACAGGTCGAATAATTAAACTGACTCAGAATTTTTCTCCCTACATAAATAATCAATATTCGCAAAAGAGAAAAATTAAAAAAAAAGAAGAAGAAATTTCAAATTAGAAACTAAAAGTATACATTGAA
The DNA here is from genome assembly GCF_026930045.1 of Uloborus diversus. Lineage (NCBI taxonomy): Eukaryota > Metazoa > Arthropoda > Arachnida > Araneae > Uloboridae > Uloborus > Uloborus diversus. The sequence goes on along the minus strand of NW_026558578.1, from coordinate 43,344 downwards.
GATTTTCGTTCAGGCTGGGACTCGAACCCAGGGCCACTCGCTTGGAAGCCTAACACTCAAGCCATTAGTCTATGGGAGCTCTGTCGGTGGGAGTTTTAAATATAATAAAAACAAAAAATGCACCTTGGTAATTGTTTATTTTAACACTTTGAAATCTTCGTGTCGAAAAATTAAACTGACTCAGAATTTTCTTCCCTACATAAATAATCAATAATTGCAAAGGAAAGAAATTGAAAAAAAAAAGAATTTTCAAATTAGAAAAGAAATATATACATTGAAGATATTCGCTCCGGCTGGGACTCGAACCCAGGCCACTCGCTTGGAAGACCAGCGGTCTAGCCATTAGGCTATCGGAGTTCTGTCGAGCGGAGTCTTACTGCCTGACTGATACTGCCTGACTGACAGACTGACTCACTGACTGACTGATACTGACTGACTGACTCACTGACTGACCGAGACTGACTGACTAACTGCCTGACTGACTGAGACTGGACTGACTGACTGACTGACTGACTGACTGACTGACTGACTGACTAACTGACTGACTGAGACTGACTGACTGACTGCTTGACTCTCTGACTGGCTATTTCACTGACTGACTGAATGACTAAATGACTGACTGACACTGACTGACTGACTGCTTGACTACCTGACTGACTGCTTGACTGACTAACTGACTGGACAGGACTGACCGACTGACTGACTGACAGACTGACTGAATAAGGATGACTGACAGACTGACTGAATAAGGCTGACTGACTGACTGACTGACAGACTGACTGAATAAGGCTGACCGACTGACTGACTACCTGACTGACTGACTGACTGAATGACTGACTGACTGACTGACCGAGACTGACTGACTGACTGACTGAGACTGGACTGGACTGACTGACTGACTGACTGACTGAGACTGACTGACTGCTTTAGTGACTAACTGACTGCACAGGACTGACCGACTGACTGACTGACTGACTGCCTGACTGACTGACTGACTGAATGACTGACTGACTGAGACTAAATGACTGACTGCTTGACTGACTGGCTGAAGGACTAACTGACTGACTGAGTGACTGACTGACTGGACTGACTGACTGAGACTGAATGACTGAGTGCTTGACTGATTGACTGTCAGACTGACTGACTGACTTCGCAAAAGGGAAAAATAAAAAAAAAGAATTATAAAATTAGAAAAAAATATTTGCATTTAAGATTTCCTTTCCGGCCGGGACTCGAACCCAGTACCACGCGCTAGGAACCCAACGGTCTAGCCATTAGGCTATCGGAGCTCTTTCGATGGAAGTCTTAAATATAATAAGAACAAAAAATGCACCTTGGTAATTATTGATTCAAACACTTTGAAATTTACAGGTCGAATAATTAAACTGACTCAGAATTTTTCTCCCTACATAAATAATCAATATTCGCAAAAGAGAAAAATTAAAAAAAAAGAAGAAGAAATTTCAAATTAGAAACTAAAAGTATACATTGAAGATTTTCGTTCAGGCTGGGACTCGAACCCACGGCCACTCGCTTGGAAGCCTAACACTCTAGCCATTAGTCTATGGGACCTCTGTCGGTGGGAGTTTTAAATATAATAAAAACAAAAAATGCACCTTGGTAATTGTTTATTTAAACACTTTGAAATCTTCGTGTCGAAAAATTAAACTGACTCAGAATTTTCTTCCCTACATAAATAATCAATAATTGCAAAGGAAAGAAATTGAAAAAAAAAGAATTTTCAAATTAGAAAAGAAATATATACATTGAAGATATTCTCTCCGGCTGGGACTCGAACCCAGGCCACTCGCTTGGAAGACCAGCGGTCTAGCCATTAGGCTATCGGAGTTCTGTCGAGCGGAGTCTTACTGCCTGACTGATACTGCCTGACTGACAGACTGACTCACTGACTGACTGATACTGACTGACTGACTCACTGACTGACCGAGACTGACTGACTAACTGCCTGACTGACTGAGACTGGACTGACTGACTGACTGACTGACTGACTGACTAACTGACTGACTGAGACTGACTGACTGACTGCCTGACTCTCTGACTGGCTATTTCACTGACTGACTGAATGACTAAATGACTGACTGACACTGACTGACTGACTGCTTGACTACCTGACTGACTGCTTGACTGACTAACTGACTGGACAGGACTGACCGACTGACTGACTGACAGACTGACTGAATAAGGATGACTGACAGACTGACTGAATAAGGCTGACTGACTGACTGACTGACAGACTGACTGAATAAGGCTGACCGACTGACTGACTACCTGACTGACTGACTGACTGAATGACTGACTGACTGACTGACCGAGACTGACTGACTGACTGACTGAGACTGGACTGGACTGACTGACTGACTGACTGACTGAGACTGACTGACTGCTTTAGTGACTAACTGACTGCACAGGACTGACCGACTGACTGACTGACTGACTGACTGACTGACTGACTGACTGAATGACTGACTGACTGAGACTAAATGACTGACTGCTTGACTGACTGGCTGAAGGACTAACTGACTGACTGAGTGACTGACTGACTGGACTGACTGACTGAGACTGAATGACTGAGTGCTTGACTGATTGACTGTCAGACTGACTGACTGACTTCGCAAAAGGGAAAAATAAAAAAAAAGAATTATAAAATTAGAAAAAAATATTTGCATTTAAGATTTCCTTTCCGGCCGGGACTCGAACCCAGTACCACGCGCTAGGAACCCAACAGTCTAGCCATTAGGCTATCGGAGCTCTGTCGATGGAAGTCTTAAATATAATAAGAACAAAAAATGCACCTTGGTAATTATTGATTCAAACACTTTGAAATTTACAGGTCGAATAATTAAACTGACTCAGAATTTTTCTCCCTACATAAATAATCAATATTCGCAAAAGAGAAAAATTAAAAAAAAAGAAGAAGAAATTTCAAATTAGAAACTAAAAGTATACATTGAATATTTTCGTTCAGGCTGGGACTCGAACCCAGGGCCACTCGCTTGGAAGCCTAACACTCTAGCCATTAGTCTATGGGACCTCTGTCGGTGGGAGTTTTAAATATAATAAAAACAAAAAATGCACCTTGGTAATTGTTTATTTAAACACTTTGAAATCTTCGTGTCGAAAAATTAAACTGACTCAGAATTTTCTTCCCTACATAAATAATCAATAATTGCAAAGGAAAGAAATTGAAAAAAAAAGAATTTTCAAATTAGAAAAGAAATATATACATTGAAGATATTCTCTCCGGCTGGGACTCGAACCCAGGCCACTCGCTTGGAAGACCAGCGGTCTAGCCATTAGGCTATCGGAGTTCTGTCGAGCGGAGTCTTACTGCCTGACTGATACTGCCTGACTGACAGACTGACTCACTGACTGACTGATACTGACTGACTGACTCACTGACTGACCGAGACTGACTGACTAACTGCCTGACTGACTGAGACTGGACTGACTGACTGACTGACTGACTGACTGACTAACTGACTGACTGAGACTGACTGACTGACTGCTTGACTCTCTGACTGGCTATTTCACTGACTGACTGAATGACTAAATGACTGACTGACACTGACTGACTGACTGCTTGACTACCTGACTGACTGCTTGACTGACTAACTGACTGGACAGGACTGACCGACTGACTGACTGACAGCCTGACTGAATAAGGATGACTGACAGACTGACTGAATAAGGATGACTGACTGACTGACTGACAGACTGACTGAATAAGGCTGACCGACTGACTGACTGCCTGACTGACTGACTGACTGAATGACTGACTGACTGACTGACCGAGACTGACTGACTGACTGACTGAGACTGGACTGGACTGACTGACTGACTGACTGAGACTGACTGACTGCTTTAGTGACTAACTGACTGCACAGGACTGACCGACTGACTGACTGAATGACTGACTGACTGAGACTAAATGACTGACTGCTTGACTGACTGGCTGAAGGACTAACTGACTGACTGAGTGACTGACTGACTGGACTGACTGACTGAGACTGAATGACTGAGTGCTTGACTGATTGACTGTCAGAATGACTGACTGACTTCGTAAAAGGGAAAAATAAAAAAAAAGAATTATAAAATTAGAAAAAAATATTTGCATTTAAGATTTCCTTTCCGGCCGGGACTCGAACCCAGTACCACGCGCTAGGAACCCAACGGTCTAGCCATTAGGCTATCGGAGCTCTGTCGATGGAAGTCTTAAATATAATAAAAACAAAAAATGCACCTTGGTAATTATTGATTCAAACACTTTGAAATTTACAGGTCGAATAATTAAACTGACTCAGAATTTTTCTCCCTACATAAATAATCAATATTCGCAAAAGAGAAAAATTAAAAAAAAAAGAAGAAGAAATTTCAAATTAGAAACTAAAAGTATACATTGAAGATTTTCGTTCAGGCTGGGACTCGAACCCAGGGCCACTCACTTGGAAGCCTAACACTCTAGCCATTAGTCTATGGGAGCTCTGTCGGTGGGAGTTTTAAATATAATAAAAACAAAAAATGCACCTTGGTAATTGTTTATTTAAACACTTTGAAATCTTCGTGTCGAAAAATTAAACTGACTCAGAATTTTCTTCCCTACATAAATAATCAATAATTGCAAAGGAAAGAAATTGAAAAAAAAAAGAATTTTCAAATTAGAAAAGAAATATATACATTGAAGATATTCGCTCCGACTGGGACTCGAACCCAGGCCACTCGCTTGGAAGACCAGCGGTCTAGCCATTAGGCTATCGGAGTTCTGTCGAGCGGAGTCTTACTGCCTGACTGATACTGCCTGACTGACAGACTGACTCACTGACTGACTGATACTGACTGACTGACTCACTGACTGACCGAGACTGACTGACTAACTGCCTGACTGACTGAGACTGGACTGACTGTCTGACTGCTTGACTCTCTGACTGGCTATTTCACTGACTGACTGAATGACTAAATGACTAACTGACACTGACTGACTGACTGCTTGACTACCTGACTGACTGCTTGACTGACTAACTGACTGGACAGGACTGACCGATTGACTGACTGACAGACTGACTGAATAAGGATGACTGACAGACTGACTGAATAAGGCTGACTGACTGACTGACTGACAGACTGACTGAATAAGGCTGACCGACTGACTGACTGCCTGACTGACTGACTGACTGAATGACTGACTGACTGACTGACCGAGACTGACTGACTGACTGACCGAGACTGACTGACTGACTGACTGAGACTGGACTGGACTGACTGACTGCTTTAGTGACTAACTGACTGCACAGGACTGACCGACTGACTGACTGACTAACTGCCTGACTGACTGAGACTGGACTGACTGACTGACTGACTGACTGACTGACTGACTGACTGACTAACTGACTGACTGAGACTGACTGACTGACTGCTTGACTCTCTGACTGGCTATTTCACTGACTGACTGAATGACTAAATGACTGACTGACACTGACTGACTGACTGCTTGACTACCTGACTGACTGCTTGACTGACTAACTGACTGGACAGGACTGACCGACTGACTGACTGACAGACTGACTGAATAAGGATGACTGACAGACTGACTGAATAAGGCTGACTGACTGACTGACTGACAGACTGACTGAATAAGGCTGACCGACTGACTGACTACCTGACTGACTGACTGACTGAATGACTGACTGACTGACTGACCGAGACTGACTGACTGACTGACTGAGACTGGACTGGACTGACTGACTGACTGACTGACTGAGACTGACTGACTGCTTTAGTGACTAACTGACTGCACAGGACTGACCGACTGACTGACTGACTGACTGCCTGACTGACTGAATGACTGAATGACTGACTGACTGAGACTAAATGACTGACTGCTTGACTGACTGGCTGAAGGACTAACTGACTGACTGAGTGACTGACTGACTGGACTGACTGACTGAGACTGAATGACTGAGTGCTTGACTGATTGACTGTCAGACTGACTGACTTCGCAAAAGGGAAAAATAAAAAAAAAGAATTATAAAATTAGAAAAAAATATTTGCATTTAAGATTTCCTTTCCGGCCGGGACTCGAACCCAGTACCACGCGCTAGGAACCCAACGGTCTAGCCATTAGGCTATCGGAGCTCTGTCGATGGAAGTCTTAAATATAATAAGAACAAAAAATGCACCTTGGTAATTATTGATTCAAACACTTTGAAATTTACAGGTCGAATAATTAAACTGACTCAGAATTTTTCTCCCTACATAAATAATCAATATTCGCAAAAGAGAAAAATTAAAAAAAAAGAAGAAGAAATTTCAAATTAGAAACTAAAAGTATACATTGAAGATTTTCGTTCAGGCTGGGACTCGAACCCAGGGCCACTCGCTTGGAAGCCTAACACTCTAGCCATTAGTCTATGGGACCTCTGTCGGTGGGAGTTTTAAATATAATAAAAACAAAAAATGCACCTTGGTAATTGTTTATTTAAACACTTTGAAATCTTCGTGTCGAAAAATTAAACTGACTCAGAATTTTCTTCCCTACATAAATAATCAATAATTGCAAAGGAAAGAAATTGAAAAAAAAAGAATTTTCAAATTAGAAAAGAAATATATACATTGAAGATATTCTCTCCGGCTGGGACTCGAACCCAGGCCACTCGCTTGGAAGACCAGCGGTCTAGCCATTAGGCTATCGGAGTTCTGTCGAGCGGAGTCTTACTGCCTGACTGATACTGCCTGACTGACAGACTGACTCACTGACTGACTGATACTGACTGACTGACTCACTGACTGACCGAGACTGACTGACTAACTGCCTGACTGACTGAGACTGGACTGACTGACTGACTGACTGACTGACTGACTAACTGACTGACTGAGACTGACTGACTGACTGCTTGACTCTCTGACTGGCTATTTCACTGACTGACTGAATGACTAAATGACTGACTGACACTGACTGACTGACTGCTTGACTACCTGACTGACTGCTTGACTGACTAACTGACTGGACAGGACTGACCGACTGACTGACTGACAGCCTGACTGAATAAGGATGACTGACAGACTGACTGAATAAGGATGACTGACTGACTGACTGACAGACTGACTGAATAAGGCTGACCGACTGACTGACTGCCTGACTGACTGACTGACTGAATGACTGACTGACTGACTGACCGAGACTGACTGACTGACTGACTGAGACTGGACTGGACTGACTGACTGACTGACTGAGACTGACTGACTGCTTTAGTGACTAACTGACTGCACAGGACTGACCGACTGACTGACTGAATGACTGACTGACTGAGACTAAATGACTGACTGCTTGACTGACTGGCTGAAGGACTAACTGACTGACTGAGTGACTGACTGACTGGACTGACTGACTGAGACTGAATGACTGAGTGCTTGACTGATTGACTGTCAGAATGACTGACTGACTTCGTAAAAGGGAAAAATAAAAAAAAAGAATTATAAAATTAGAAAAAAATATTTGCATTTAAGATTTCCTTTCCGGCCGGGACTCGAACCCAGTACCACGCGCTAGGAACCCAACGGTCTAGCCATTAGGCTATCGGAGCTCTGTCGATGGAAGTCTTAAATATAATAAAAACAAAAAATGCACCTTGGTAATTATTGATTCAAACACTTTGAAATTTACAGGTCGAATAATTAAACTGACTCAGAATTTTTCTCCCTACATAAATAATCAATATTCGCAAAAGAGAAAAATTAAAAAAAAAAGAAGAAGAAATTTCAAATTAGAAACTAAAAGTATACATTGAAGATTTTCGTTCAGGCTGGGACTCGAACCCAGGGCCACTCACTTGGAAGCCTAACACTCTAGCCATTAGTCTATGGGAGCTCTGTCGGTGGGAGTTTTAAATATAATAAAAACAAAAAATGCACCTTGGTAATTGTTTATTTAAACACTTTGAAATCTTCGTGTCGAAAAATTAAACTGACTCAGAATTTTCTTCCCTACATAAATAATCAATAATTGCAAAGGAAAGAAATTGAAAAAAAAAAGAATTTTCAAATTAGAAAAGAAATATATACATTGAAGATATTCGCTCCGACTGGGACTCGAACCCAGGCCACTCGCTTGGAAGACCAGCGGTCTAGCCATTAGGCTATCGGAGTTCTGTCGAGCGGAGTCTTACTGCCTGACTGATACTGCCTGACTGACAGACTGACTCACTGACTGACTGATACTGACTGACTGACTCACTGACTGACCGAGACTGACTGACTAACTGCCTGACTGACTGAGACTGGACTGACTGACTGACTGCTTGACTCTCTGACTGGCTATTTCACTGACTGACTGAATGACTAAATGACTAACTGACACTGACTGACTGACTGCTTGACTACCTGACTGACTGCTTGACTGACTAACTGACTGGACAGGACTGACCGATTGACTGACTGACAGACTGACTGAATAAGGATGACTGACAGACTGACTGAATAAGGCTGACTGACTGACTGACTGACAGACTGACTGAATAAGGCTGACCGACTGACTGACTGCCTGACTGACTGACTGACTGAATGACTGACTGACTGACTGACCGAGACTGACTGACTGACTGACCGAGACTGACTGACTGACTGACTGAGACTGGACTGGACTGACTGACTGCTTTAGTGACTAACTGACTGCACAGGACTGACCGACTGACTGACTGACTGACTGCCTGACTGACTGACTGACTGAATGACTGACTGACTGAGACTAAATGACTGACTGCTTGACTGACTGGCTGAAGGACTAACTGACTGACTGAGTGACTGACTGACTGGACTGACTGACTGAGACTGAATGACTGAGTGCTTGACTGATTGACTGTCAGACTGACTGACTGACTTCGCAAAAGGGAAAAAAAAAAAGAATTATAAAATTAGAAAAAAATATTTCCATTTAAGATTTCCTTTCCGGCTGGGATTTGAACCCAGGGCGACACTCATGGAAGCCCAACGCTCTCGCCAATATACTATCGGATCTCTGTTGATCGGTGTCTTAAATATAATAAAAACAAAAAATGCACCTTGGTAATTATTGATTCAAACACTTTGAAATTTACAGGTCGAATAATTAAACTGACTCAGAATTTTTCTCCCTACATAAATAATCAATATTCGCAAAAGAGAAAAATTAAAAAAAAAAGAAGAAGAAATTTCAAATTAGAAACTAAAAGTATACATTGAAGATTTTCGTTCAGGCTGGGACTCGAACCCAGGGCCACTCGCTTGGAAGCCTAACACTCTAGCCATTAGTCTATGGGAGCTCTGTCGGTGGGAGTTTTAAATATAATAAAAACAAAAAATGCACCTTGGTAATTGTTTATTTAAACACTTTGAAATCTTTGTGTCGAAAAATTAAACTGACTCAGAATTTTCTTCCCTACATAAATAATCAATAATTGCAAAGGAAAGAAATTGAAAAAAAAAGAATTTTCAAATTAGAAAAGAAATATATACATTGAAGATATTCGCTCCGGCTGGGACTCGAACCCAGGCCACTCGCTTGGAAGACCAGCGGTCTAGCCATTAGGCTATCGGAGTTCTGTCGAGCGGAGTCTTACTGCCTGACTGATACTGCCTGACTGACAGACTGACTCACTGACTGACTGATACTGACTGACTGACTCACTGACTGACCGAGACTGACTGACTAACTGCCTGACTGACTGAGACTGGACTGACTGACTGACTGACTGACTGACTGACTAACTGACTGACTGAGACTGACTGACTGTTTGCTTGACTCTCTGACTGGCTATTTCACTGACTGACTGAATGACTAAATGACTGACTGACACTGACTGACTGACTGCTTGACTACCTGACTGACTGCTTGACTGACTAACTGACTGGACAGGACTGACCGACTGACTGACTGACAGACTGACTGAATAAGGATGACTGACAGACTGACTGAATAAGGCTGACTGACTGACTGACTGACAGACTGACTGAATAAGGCTGACCGACTGACTGACTACCTGACTGACTGACTGACTGAATGACTGACTGACTGACTGACCGAGACTGACTGACTGACTGACTGAGACTGGACTGGACTGACTGACTGACTGACTGACTGAGACTGACTGACTGCTTTAGTGACTAACTGACTGCACAGGACTGACCGACTGACTGACTGACTGACTGCCTGACTGACTGACTGACTGAATGACTGACTGACTGAGACTAAATGACTGACTGCTTGACTGACTGGCTGAAGGACTAACTGACTGACTGAGTGACTGACTGACTTGACTGACTGACTGAGACTGAATGACTGAGTGCTTGACTGATTGACTGTCAGACTGACTGACTGACTTCGCAAAAGGGAAAAATAAAAAAAAAGAATTATAAAATTAGAAAAAAATATTTGCATTTAAGATTTCCTTTCCGGCCGGGACTCGAACCCAGTACCACGCGCTAGGAACCCAACGGTCTAGCCATTAGGCTATCGGAGCTCTGTCGATGGAAGTCTTAAATATAATAAGAACAAAAAATGCACCTTGGTAATTATTGATTCAAACACTTTGAAATTTACAGGTCGAATAATTAAACTGACTCAGAATTTTTCTCCCTACATAAATAATCAATATTCGCAAAAGAGAAAAATTAAAAAAAAAGAAGAAGAAATTTCAAATTAGAAACTAAAAGTATACATTGAAGATTTTCGTTCAGGCTGGGACTCGAACCCAGGGCCACTCGCTTGGAAGCCTAACACTCTAGCCATTAGTCTATGGGACCTCTGTCGGTGGGAGTTTTAAATATAATAAAAACAAAAAATGCACCTTGGTAATTGTTTATTTAAACACTTTGAAATCTTCGTGTCGAAAAATTAAACTGACTCAGAATTTTCTTCCCTACATAAATAATCAATAATTGCAAAGGAAAGAAATTGAAAAAAAAAAGAATTTTCAAATTAGAAAAGAAATATATACATTGAAGATATTCTCTCCGGCTGGGACTCGAACCCAGGCCACTCGCTTGGAAGACCAGCGGTCTAGCCATTAGGCTATCGGAGTTCTGTCGAGCGGAGTCTTACTGCCTGACTGATACTGCCTGACTGACAGACTGACTCACTGACTGACTGATACTGACTGACTGACTCACTGACTGACCGAGACTGACTGACTAACTGCCTGACTGACTGAGACTGGACTGACTGACTGACTGACTGACTGACTGACTAACTGACTGACTGAGACTGACTGACTGACTGCCTGACTCTCTGACTGGCTATTTCACTGACTGACTGAATGACTAAATGACTGACTGACACTGACTGACTGACTGCTTGACTACCTGACTGACTGCTTGACTGACTAACTGACTGGACAGGACTGACCGACTGACTGACTGACAGACTGACTGAATAAGGATGACTGACAGACTGACTGAATAAGGATGACTGACTGACTGACTGACAGACTGACTGAATAAGGCTGACCGACTGACTGACTACCTGACTGACTGACTGACTGAATGACTGACTGACTGACTGACCGAGACTGACTGACTGACTGACTGAGACTGGACTGGACTGACTGACTGACTGACTGACTGAGACTGACTGACTGCTTTAGTGACTAACTGACTGCACAGGACTGACCGACTGACTGACTGACTGACTGCCTGACTGACTGACTGACTGAATGACTGACTGACTGAGACTAAATGACTGACTGCTTGACTGACTGGCTGAAGGACTAACTGACTGACTGAGTGACTGACTGACTGGACTGACTGACTGAGACTGAATGACTGAGTGCTTGACTGATTGACTGTCAGACTGACTGACTGACTTCGCAAAAGGGAAAAATAAAAAAAAAGAATTATAAAATTAGAAAAAAATATTTGCATTTAAGATTTCCTTTCCGGCCGGGACTCGAACCCAGTACCACGCGCTAGGAACCCAACGGTCTAGCCATTAGGCTATCGGAGCTCTGTCGATGGAAGTCTTAAATATAATAAGAACAAAAAATGCACCTTGGTAATTATTGATTCAAACACTTTGAAATTTACAGGTCGAATAATTAAACTGACTCAGAATTTTTCTCCCTACATAAATAATCAATATTCGCAAAAGAGAAAAATTAAAAAAAAAGAAGAAGAAATTTCAAATTAGAAACTAAAAGTATACATTGAATATTTTCGTTCAGGCTGGGACTCGAACCCAGGGCCACTCGCTTGGAAGCCTAACACTCTAGCCATTAGTCTATGGGACCTCTGTCGGTGGGAGTTTTAAATATAATAAAAACAAAAAATGCACCTTGGTAATTGTTTATTTAAACACTTTGAAATCTTCGTGTCGAAAAATTAAACTGACTCAGAATTTTCTTCCCTACATAAATAATCAATAATTGCAAAGGAAAGAAATTGAAAAAAAAAAGAATTTTCAAATTAGAAAAGAAATATATACATTGAAGATATTCTCTCCGGCTGGGACTCGAACCCAGGCCACTCGCTTGGAAGACCAGCGGTCTAGCCATTAGGCTATCGGAGTTCTGTCGAGCGGAGTCTTACTGCCTGACTGATACTGCCTGACTGACAGACTGACTCACTGACTGACTGATACTGACTGACTGACTCACTGACTGACCGAGACTGACTGACTAACTGCCTGACTGACTGAGACTGGACTGACTGACTGACTGACTGACTAACTGACTGACTGAGACTGACTGACTGACTGCTTGACTCTCTGACTGGCTATTTCACTGACTGACTGAATGACTAAATGACTGACTGACACTGACTGACTGACTGCTTGACTACCTGACTGACTGCTTGACTGACTAACTGACTGGACAGGACTGACCGACTGACTGACTGACAGCCTGACTGAATAAGGATGACTGACAGACTGACTGAATAAGGATGACTGACTGACTGACTGACAGACTGACTGAATAAGGCTGACCGACTGACTGACTGCCTGACTGACTGACTGACTGAATGACTGACTGACTGACTGACCGAGACTGACTGACTGACTGACTGAGACTGGACTGGACTGACTGACTGACTGACTGAGACTGACTGACTGCTTTAGTGACTAACTGACTGCACAGGACTGACCGACTGACTGACTGAATGACTGACTGACTGAGACTAAATGACTGACTGCTTGACTGACTGGCTGAAGGACTAACTGACTGACTGAGTGACTGACTGACTGGACTGACTGACTGAGACTGAATGACTGAGTGCTTGACTGATTGACTGTCAGAATGACTGACTGACTTCGTAAAAGGGAAAAATAAAAAAAAAGAATTATAAAATTAGAAAAAAATATTTGCATTTAAGATTTCCTTTCCGGCCGGGACTCGAACCCAGTACCACGCGCTAGGAACCCAACGGTCTAGCCATTAGGCTATCGGAGCTCTGTCGATGGAAGTCTTAAATATAATAAAAACAAAAAATGCACCTTGGTAATTATTGATTCAAACACTTTGAAATTTACAGGTCGAATAATTAAACTGACTCAGAATTTTTCTCCCTACATAAATAATCAATATTCGCAAAAGAGAAAAATTAAAAAAAAAAGAAGAAGAAATTTCAAATTAGAAACTAAAAGTATACATTGAAGATTTTCGTTCAGGCTGGGACTCGAACCCAGGGCCACTCACTTGGAAGCCTAACACTCTAGCCATTAGTCTATGGGAGCTCTGTCGGTGGGAGTTTTAAATATAATAAAAACAAAAAATGCACCTTGGTAATTGTTTATTTAAACACTTTGAAATCTTCGTGTCGAAAAATTAAACTGACTCAGAATTTTCTTCCCTACATAAATAATCAATAATTGCAAAGGAAAGAAATTGAAAAAAAAAAAGAATTTTCAAATTAGAAAAGAAATATATACATTGAAGATATTCGCTCCGACTGGGACTCGAACCCAGGCCACTCGCTTGGAAGACCAGCGGTCTAGCCATTAGGCTATCGGAGTTCTGTCGAGCGGAGTCTTACTGCCTGACTGATACTGCCTGACTGACAGACTGACTCACTGACTGACTGATACTGACTGACTGACTCACTGACTGACCGAGACTGACTGACTAACTGCCTGACTGACTGAGACTGGACTGACTGACTGACTGCTTGACTCTCTGACTGGCTATTTCACTGACTGACTGAATGACTAAATGACTAACTGACACTGACTGACTGACTGCTTGACTACCTGACTGACTGCTTGACTGACTAACTGACTGGACAGGACTGACCGATTGACTGACTGACAGACTGACTGAATAAGGATGACTGACAGACTGACTGAATAAGGCTGACTGACTGACTGACTGACAGACTGACTGAATAAGGCTGACCGACTGACTGACTGCCTGACTGACTGACTGACTGAATGACTGACTGACTGACTGACCGAGACTGACTGACTGACTGACCGAGACTGACTGACTGACTGACTGAGACTGGACTGGACTGACTGACTGCTTTAGTGACTAACTGACTGCACAGGACTGACCGACTGACTGACTGACTGACTGCCTGACTGACTGACTGACTGAATGACTGACTGACTGAGACTAAATGACTGACTGCTTGACTGACTGGCTGAAGGACTAACTGACTGACTGAGTGACTGACTGACTGGACTGACTGACTGAGACTGAATGACTGAGTGCTTGACTGATTGACTGTCAGAGTGACTGACTGACTTCGCAAAAGGGAAAAAAAAAAAAAGAATTATAAAATTAGAAAAAAATATTTGCATTTAAGATTTCCTTTCCGGCTGGGATTTGAACCCAGGGCGACACTCATGGAAGCCCAACGCTCTCGCCAATATACTATCGGATCTCTGTTGATCGGTGTCTTAAATATAATAAAAACAAAAAATGCACCTTGGTAATTATTGATTCAAACACTTTGAAATTTACAGGTCGAATAATTAAACTGACTCAGAATTTTTCTCCCTACATAAATAATCAATATTCGCAAAAGAGAAAAATTAAAAAAAAAAGAAGAAGAAATTTCAAATTAGAAACTAAAAGTATACATTGAAGATTTTCGTTCAGGCTGGGACTCGAACCCAGGGCCACTCGCTTGGAAGCCTAACACTCTAGCCATTAGTCTATGGGAGCTCTGTCGGTGGGAGTTTTAAATATAATAAAAACAAAAAATGCACCTTGGTAATTGTTTATTTAAACACTTTGAAATCTTCGTGTCGAAAAATTAAACTGACTCAGAATTTTCTTCCCTACATAAATAATCAATAATTGCAAAGGAAAGAAATTGAAAAAAAAAGAATTTTCAAATTAGAAAAGAAATATATACATTGAAGATATTCGCTCCGGCTGGGACTCGAACCCTGGCCACTCGCTTGGAAGACCAGCGGTCTAGCCATTAGGCTATCGGAGTTCTGTCGAGCGGAGTCTTACTGCCTGACTGATACTGCCTGACTGACAGACTGACTCACTGACTGACTGATACTGACTGACTGACTCACTGACTGACCGAGACTGACTGACTAACTGCCTGACTGACTGAGACTGGACTGACTGACTGACTGACTGACTGACTGACTGACTGACTGACTAACTGACTGACTGAGACTGACTGACTGTTTGCTTGACTCTCTGACTGGCTATTTCACTGACTGACTGAATGACTAAATGACTGACTGACACTGACTGACTGACTGCTTGACTACCTGACTGACTGCTTGACTGACTAACTGACTGGACAGGACTGACCGACTGACTGACTGACAGACTGACTGAATAAGGATGACTGACAGACTGACTGAATAAGGCTGACTGACTGACTGACTGACAGACTGACTGAATAAGGCTGACCGACTGACTGACTACCTGACTGACTGACTGACTGAATGACTGACTGACTGACTGACCGAGACTGACTGACTGACTGACTGAGACTGGACTGGACTGACTGACTGACTGACTGACTGAGACTGACTGACTGCTTTAGTGACTAACTGACTGCACAGGACTGACCGACTGACTGACTGACTGACTGCCTGACTGACTGACTGACTGAATGACTGACTGACTGAGACTAAATGACTGACTGCTTGACTGACTGGCTGAAGGACTAACTGACTGACTGAGTGACTGACTGACTGGACTGACTGACTGAGACTGAATGACTGAGTGCTTGACTGATTGACTGTCAGACTGACTGACTGACTTCGCAAAAGGGAAAAATAAAAAAAAAGAATTATAAAATTAGAAAAAAATATTTGCATTTAAGATTTCCTTTCCGGCCGGGACTCGAACCCAGTACCACGCGCTAGGAACCCAACGGTCTAGCCATTAGGCTATCGGAGCTCTGTCGATGGAAGTCTTAAATATAATAAGAACAAAAAATGCACCTTGGTAATTATTGATTCAAACACTTTGAAATTTACAGGTCGAATAATTAAACTGACTCAGAATTTTTCTCCCTACATAAATAATCAATATTCGCAAAAGAGAAAAATTAAAAAAAAAGAAGAAGAAATTTCAAATTAGAAACTAAAAGAATACATTGAATATTTTCGTTCAGGCTGGGACTCGAACCCAGGGCCACTCGCTTGGAAGCCTAACACTCTAGCCATTAGTCTATGGGACCTCTGTCGGTGGGAGTTTTAAATATAATAAAAACAAAAAATGCACCTTGGTAATTGTTTATTTAAACACTTTGAAATCTTCGTGTCGAAAAATTAAACTGACTCAGAATTTTCTTCCCTACATAAATAATCAATAATTGCAAAGGAAAGAAATTGAAAAAAAAAGAATTTTCAAATTAGAAAAGAAATATATACATTGAAGATATTCTCTCCGGCTGGGACTCGAACCCAGGCCACTCGCTTGGAAGACCAGCGGTCTAGCCGTTAGGCTATCGGAGTTCTGTCGAGCGGAGTCTTACTGCCTGACTGACAGACTGACTCACTGACTGACTGATACTGACTGACTGACTCACTGACTGACCGAGACTGACTGACTAACTGCCTGACTGACTGAGACTGGACTGACTGACTGACTGACTGACTGACTGACTAACTGACTGACTGAGACTGACTGACTGACTGCTTGACTCTCTGACTGGCTATTTCACTGACTGACTGAATGACTAAATGACTGACTGACACTGACTGACTGACTGCTTGACTACCTGACTGACTGCTTGACTGACTAACTGACTGGACAGGACTGACCGACTGACTGACTGACAGACTGACTGAATAAGGATGACTGACAGACTGACTGAATAAGGATGACTGACAGACTGACTGAATAAGGATGACTGACAGACTGACTGAATAAGGCTGACCGACTGACTGACTGCCTGACTGACTGACTGACTGAATGACTGACTGACTGACTGACCGAGACTGACTGACTGACTGACTGAGACTGGACTGGACTGACTGACTGACTGACTGAGACTGACTGACTGCTTTAGTGACTAACTGACTGCACAGGACTGACCGACTGACTGACTGAATGACTGACTGACTGAGACTAAATGACTGACTGCTTGACTGACTGGCTGAAGGACTAACTGACTGACTGAGTGACTGACTGACTGGACTGACTGATTGAGACTGAATGACTGAGTGCTTGACTGATTGACTGTCAGAATGACTGACTGACTTCGTAAAAGGGAAAAATAAAAAAAAAGAATTATAAAATTAGAAAAAAATATTTGCATTTAAGATTTCCTTTCCGGCCGGGACTCGAACCCAGTACCACGCGCTAGGAACCCAACGGTCTAGCCATTAGGCTATCGGAGCTCTGTCGATGGAAGTCTTAAATATAATAAAAACAAAAAATGCACCTTGGTAATTATTGATTCAAACACTTTGAAATTTACAGGTCGAATAATTAAACTGACTCAGAATTTTTCTCCCTACATAAATAATCAATATTCGCAAAAGAGAAAAATTAAAAAAAAAAGAAGAAGAAATTTCAAATTAGAAACTAAAAGTATACATTGAAGATTTTCGTTCAGGCTGGGACTCGAACCCAGGGCCACTCGCTTGGAAGCCTAACACTCTAGCCATTAGTCTATGGGACCTCTGTGGGTGGGAGTTTTAAATATAATAAAAACAAAAAATGCACCTTGGTAATTGTTTATTTAAACACTTTGAAATCTTCGTGTCGAAAAATTAAACTGACTCAGAATTTTCTTCCCTACATAAATAATCAATAATTGCAAAGGAAAGAAATTGAAAAAAAAAGAATTTTCAAATTAGAAAAGAAATATATACATTGAAGATATTCTCTCCGGCTGGGACTCGAACCCAGGCCACTCGCTTGGAAGACCAGCGGTCTAGCCATTAGGCTATCGGAGTTCTGTCGAGCGGAGTCTTACTGCCTGACTGATACTGCCTGACTGACAGACTGACTCACTGACTGACTGATACTGACTGACTGACTCACTGACTGACCGAGACTGACTGACTAACTGCCTGACTGACTGAGACTGGACTGACTGACTGACTGACTGACTAACTGACTGACTGAGACTGACTGACTGACTGCCTGACTCTCTGACTGGCTATTTCACTGACTGACTGAATGACTAAATGACTGACTGACACTGACTGACTGACTGCTTGACTACCTGACTGACTGCTTGACTGACTAACTGACTGGACAGGACTGACCGACTGACTGACTGACAGACTGACTGAATAAGGATGACTGACAGACTGACTGAATAAGGCTGACTGACTGACTGACTGACAGACTGACTGAATAAGGCTGACCGACTGACTGACTACCTGACTGACAGACTGACTACCTGACTGACAGACTGACTGAATGACTGACTGACTGACTGACCGAGACTGACTGACTGACTGACTGAGACTGGACTGGACTGACTGACTGACTGACTGACTGAGACTGACTGACTGCTTTAGTGACTAACTGACTGCACAGGACTGACCGACTGACTGACTGACTGACTGCCTGACTGACTGACTGACTGAATGACTGACTGACTGAGACTAAATGACTGACTGCTTGACTGACTGGCTGAAGGACTAACTGACTGACTGAGTGACTGGACTGACTGACTGAGACTGAATGACTGAGTGCTTGACTGATTGACTGTCAGAATGACTGACTGACTTCGTAAAAGGGAAAAATAAAAAAAAAGAATTATAAAATTAGAAAAAAATATTTGCATTTAAGATTTCCTTTCCGGCCGGGACTCGAACCCAGTACCACGCGCTAGGAACCCAACGGTCTAGCCATTAGGCTATCGGAGCTCTGTCGATGGAAGTCTTAAATATAATAAAAACAAAAAATGCACCTTGGTAATTATTGATTCAAACACTTTGAAATTTACAGGTCGAATAATTAAACTGACTCAGAATTTTTCTCCCTACATAAATAATCAATATTCGCAAAAGAGAAAAATTAAAAAAAAAAGAAGAAGAAATTTCAAATTAGAAACTAAAAGTATACATTGAAGATTTTCGTTCAGGCTGGGACTCGAACCCAGGGCCACTCACTTGGAAGCCTAACACTCTAGCCATTAGTCTATGGGAGCTCTGTCGGTGGGAGTTTTAAATATAATAAAAACAAAAAATGCACCTTGGTAATTGTTTATTTAAACACTTTGAAATCTTCGTGTCGAAAAATTAAACTGACTCAGAATTTTCTTCCCTACATAAATAATCAATAATTGCAAAGGAAAGAAATTGAAAAAAAAAAGAATTTTCAAATTAGAAAAGAAATATATACATTGAAGATATTCGCTCCGACTGGGACTCGAACCCAGGCCACTCGCTTGGAAGACCAGCGGTCTAGCCATTAGGCTATCGGAGTTCTGTCGAGCGAAGTCTTACTGCCTGACTGATACTGCCTGACTGACAGACTGACTCACTGACTGACTGATACTGACTGACTGACTCACTGACTGACCGAGACTGACTGACTAACTGCCTGACTGACTGAGACTGGACTGACTGACTGACTGCTTGACTCTCTGACTGGCTATTTCACTGACTGACTGAATGACTAAATGACTAACTGACACTGACTGACTGACTGCTTGACTACCTGACTGACTGCTTGACTGACTAACTGACTGGACAGGACTGACTGAATAAGGATGACTGACAGACTGACTGAATAAGGATGACTGACAGACTGACTGAATAAGGCTGACTGACTGACTGACTGACAGACTGACTGAATAAGGCTGACCGACTGACTGACTGCCTGACTGACTGACTGACTGAATGACTGACTGACTGACTGACCGAGACTGACTGACTGACTGACCGAGACTGACTGACTGACTGACTGAGACTGGACTGGACTGACTGACTGCTTTAGTGACTAACTGACTGCACAGGACTGACCGACTGACTGACTGACTGACTGCCTGACTGACTGACTGACTGAATGACTGACTGACTGAGACTAAATGACTGACTGCTTGACTGACTGGCTGAAGGACTAACTGACTGACTGAGTGACTGACTGACTGGACTGACTGACTGAGACTGAATGACTGAGTGCTTGACTGATTGACTGTCAGACTGACTGACTGACTTCGCAAAAGGGAAAAAAAAAAAAGAATTATAAAATTAGAAAAAAATATTTGCATTTAAGATTTCCTTTCCGGCTGGGATTTGAACCCAGGGCGACACTCATGGAAGCCCAACGCTCTCGCCAATATACTATCGGATCTCTGTTGATCGGTGTCTTAAATATAATAAAAACAAAAAATGCACCTTGGTAATTATTGATTCAAACACTTTGAAATTTACAGGTCGAATAATTAAACTGACTCAGAATTTTTCTCCCTACATAAATAATCAATATTCGCAAAAGAGAAAAATTAAAAAAAAAAGAAGAAGAAATTTCAAATTAGAAACTAAAAGTATACATTGAAGATTTTCGTTCAGGCTGGGACTCGAACCCAGGGCCACTCGCTTGGAAGCCTAACACTCTAGCCATTAGTCTATGGGAGCTCTGTCGGTGGGAGTTTTAAATATAATAAAAACAAAAAATGCACCTTGGTAATTGTTTATTTAAACACTTTGAAATCTTCGTGTCGAAAAATTAAACTGACTCAGAATTTTCTTCCCTACATAAATAATCAATAATTGCAAAGGAAAGAAATTGAAAAAAAAGAATTTTCAAATTAGAAAAGAAATATATACATTGAAGATATTCGCTCCGGCTGGGACTCGAACCCAGGCCACTCGCTTGGAAGACCAGCGGTCTAGCCATTAGGCTATCGGAGTTCTGTCGAGCGGAGTCTTACTGCCTGACTGATACTGCCTGACTGACAGACTGACTCACTGACTGACTGATACTGACTGACTGACTCACTGACTGACCGAGACTGACTGACTAACTGCCTGACTGACTGAGACTGGACTGACTGACTGACTGACTGACTGACTGACTGACTGACTGACTAACTGACTGACTGAGACTGACTGACTGTTTGCTTGACTCTCTGACTGGCTATTTCACTGACTGACTGAATGACTAAATGACTGACTGACACTGACTGACTGACTGCTTGACTACCTGACTGACTGCTTGACTGACTAACTGACTGGACAGGACTGACCGACTGACTGACTGACAGACTGACTGAATAAGGATGACTGACAGACTGACTGAATAAGGCTGACTGACTGACTGACTGACAGACTGACTGAATAAGGCTGACCGACTGACTGACTACCTGACTGACTGACTGACTGAATGACTGACTGACTGACTGACCGAGACTGACTGACTGACTGACTGAGACTGGACTGGACTGACTGACTGACTGACTGACTGAGACTGACTGACTGCTTTAGTGACTAACTGACTGCACAGGACTGACCGACTGACTGACTGACTGACTGCCTGACTGACTGACTGACTGAATGACTGACTGACTGAGACTAAATGACTGACTGCTTGACTGACTGGCTGAAGGACTAACTGACTGACTGAGTGACTGACTGACTGGACTGACTGACTGAGACTGAATGACTGAGTGCTTGACTGATTGACTGTCAGACTGACTGACTGACTTCGCAAAAGGGAAAAATAAAAAAAAAGAATTATAAAATTAGAAAAAAATATTTGCATTTAAGATTTCCTTTCCGGCCGGGACTCGAACCCAGTACCACGCGCTAGGAACCCAACGGTCTAGCCATTAGGCTATCGGAGCTCTGTCGATGGAAGTCTTAAATATAATAAGAACAAAAAATGCACCTTGGTAATTATTGATTCAAACACTTTGAAATTTATAGGTCGAATAATTAAACTGACTCAGAATTTTTCTCCCTACATAAATAATCAATATTCGCAAAAGAGAAAAATTAAAAAAAAAGAAGAAGAAATTTCAAATTAGAAACTAAAAGAATACATTGAATATTTTCGTTCAGGCTGGGACTCGAACCCAGGGCCACTCGCTTGGAAGCCTAACACTCTAGCCATTAGTCTATGGGACCTCTGTCGGTGGGAGTTTTAAATATAATAAAAACAAAAAATGCACCTTGGTAATTGTTTATTTAAACACTTTGAAATCTTCGTGTCGAAAAATTAAACTGACTCAGAATTTTCTTCCCTACATAAATAATCAATAATTGCAAAGGAAAGAAATTGAAAAAAAAAGAATTTTCAAATTAGAAAAGAAATATATACATTGAAGATATTCTCTCCGGCTGGGACTCGAACCCAGGCCACTCGCTTGGAAGACCAGCGGTCTAGCCGTTAGGCTATCGGAGTTCTGTCGAGCGGAGTCTTACTGCCTGACTGACAGACTGACTCACTGACTGACTGATACTGACTGACTGACTCACTGACTGACCGAGACTGACTGACTAACTGCCTGACTGACTGAGACTGGACTGACTGACTGACTGACTGACTGACTGACTAACTGACTGACTGAGACTGACTGACTGACTGCTTGACTCTCTGACTGGCTATTTCACTGACTGACTGAATGACTAAATGACTGACTGACACTGACTGACTGACTGCTTGACTACCTGACTGACTGCTTGACTGACTAACTGACTGGACAGGACTGACCGACTGACTGACTGACAGACTGACTGAATAAGGATGACTGACAGACTGACTGAATAAGGATGACTGACAGACTGACTGAATAAGGATGACTGACAGACTGACTGAATAAGGCTGACCGACTGACTGACTGCCTGACTGACTGACTGACTGAATGACTGACTGACTGACTGACCGAGACTGACTGACTGACTGACTGAGACTGGACTGGACTGACTGACTGACTGACTGAGACTGACTGACTGCTTTAGTGACTAACTGACTGCACAGGACTGACCGACTGACTGACTGAATGACTGACTGACTGAGACTAAATGACTGACTGCTTGACTGACTGGCTGAAGGACTAACTGACTGACTGAGTGACTGACTGACTGGACTGACTGACTGAGACTGAATGACTGAGTGCTTGACTGATTGACTGTCAGAATGACTGACTGACTTCGTAAAAGGGAAAAATAAAAAAAAAGAATTATAAAATTAGAAAAAAATATTTGCATTTAAGATTTCCTTTCCGGCCGGGACTCGAACCCAGTACCACGCGCTAGGAACCCAACGGTCTAGCCATTAGGCTATCGGAGCTCTGTCGATGGAAGTCTTAAATATAATAAAAACAAAAAATGCACCTTGGTAATTATTGATTCAAACACTTTGAAATTTACAGGTCGAATAATTAAACTGACTCAGAATTTTTCTCCCTACATAAATAATCAATATTCGCAAAAGAGAAAAATTAAAAAAAAAAGAAGAAGAAATTTCAAATTAGAAACTAAAAGTATACATTGAAGATTTTCGTTCAGGCTGGGACTCGAACCCAGGGCCACTCGCTTAGAAGCCTAACACTCTAGCCATTAGTCTATGGGACCTCTGTCGGTGGGAGTTTTAAATATAATAAAAACAAAAAATGCACCTTGGTAATTGTTTATTTAAACACTTTGAAATCTTCGTGTCGAAAAATTAAACTGACTCAGAATTTTCTTCCCTACATAAATAATCAATAATTGCAAAGGAAAGAAATTGAAAAAAAAAGAATTTTCAAATTAGAAAAGAAATATATACATTGAAGATATTCTCTCCGGCTGGGACTCGAACCCAGGCCACTCGCTTGGAAGACCAGCGGTCTAGCCATTAGGCTATCGGAGTTCTGTCGAGCGGAGTCTTACTGCCTGACTGATACTGCCTGACTGACAGACTGACTCACTGACTGACTGATACTGACTGACTGACTCACTGACTGACCGAGACTGACTGACTAACTGCCTGACTGACTGAGACTGGACTGACTGACTGACTGACTGACTGACTGACTAACTGACTGACTGAGACTGACTGACTGACTGCCTGACTCTCTGACTGGCTATTTCACTGACTGACTGAATGACTAAATGACTGACTGACACTGACTGACTGACTGCTTGACTACCTGACTGACTGCTTGACTGACTAACTGACTGGACAGGACTGACCGACTGACTGACTGACAGACTGACTGAATAAGGATGACTGACAGACTGACTGAATAAGGCTGACTGACTGACTGACTGACAGACTGACTGAATAAGGCTGACCGACTGACTGACTACCTGACTGACTGACTGACTGAATGACTGACTGACTGACTGACCGAGACTGACTGACTGACTGACTGAGACTGGACTGGACTGACTGACTGACTGACTGACTGAGACTGACTGACTGCTTTAGTGACTAACTGACTGCACAGGACTGACCGACTGACTGACTGACTGACTGCCTGACTGACTGACTGACTGAATGACTGACTGACTGAGACTAAATGACTGAGTGCTTGACTGACTGGCTGAAGGACTAACTGACTGACTGAGTGACTGACTGACTGGACTGACTGACTGAGACTGAATGACTGAGTGCTTGACTGATTGACTGACTGACTGACTGACTGACTTCGCAAAAGCGAAAAATAAAAAAAAAGAATTATAAAATTAGAAAAAAATATTTGCATTTAAGATTTCCTTTCCGGCCGGGACTCGAACCCAGTACCACGCGCTAGGAACCCAACGGTCTAGCCATTAGGCTATCGGAGCTCTGTCGATGGAAGTCTTAAATATAATAAGAACAAAAAATGCACCTTGGTAATTATTGATTCAAACACTTTGAAATTTACAGGTCGAATAATTAAACTGACTCAGAATTTTTCTCCCTACATAAATAATCAATATTCGCAAAAGAGAAAAATTAAAAAAAAAGAAGAAGAAATTTCAAATTAGAAACTAAAAGAATACATTGAATATTTTCGTTCAGGCTGGGACTCGAACCCAGGGCCACTCGCTTGGAAGCCTAACACTCTAGCCATTAGTCTATGGGACCTCTGTCGGTGGGAGTTTTAAATATAATAAAAACAAAAAATGCACCTTGGTAATTGTTTATTTAAACACTTTGAAATCTTCGTGTCGAAAAATTAAACTGACTCAGAATTTTCTTCCCTACATAAATAATCAATAATTGCAAAGGAAAGAAATTGAAAAAAAAGAATTTTCAAATTAGAAAAGAAATATATACATTGAAGATATTCTCTCCGGCTGGGACTCGAACCCAGGCCACTCGCTTGGAAGACCAGCGGTCTAGCCGTTAGGCTATCGGAGTTCTGTCGAGCGGAGTCTTACTGCCTGACTGATACTGCCTGACTGACAGACTGACTCACTGACTGACTGATACTGACTGACTGACTCACTGACTGACCGAGACTGACTGACTAACTGCCTGACTGACTGAGACTGGACTGACTGACTGACTGACTGACTGACTGACTAACTGACTGACTGAGACTGACTGACTGACAGCTTGACTCTCTGACTGGCTATTTCACTGACTGACTGAATGACTAAATGACTGACTGACACTGACTGACTGACTGCTTGACTACCTGACTGACTGCTTGACTGACTAACTGACTGGACAGGACTGACCGACTGACTGACTGACAGACTGACTGAATAAGGATGACTGACAGACTGACTGAATAAGGATGACTGACAGACTGACTGAATAAGGATGACTGACAGACTGACTGAATAAGGCTGACCGACTGACTGACTGCCTGACTGACTGACTGACTGAATGACTGACTGACTGACTGACCGAGACTGACTGACTGACTGACTGAGACTGGACTGGACTGACTGACTGACTGACTGAGACTGACTGACTGCTTTAGTGACTAACTGACTGCACAGGACTGACCGACTGACTGACTGAATGACTGACTGACTGAGACTAAATGACTGACTGCTTGACTGACTGGCTGAAGGACTAACTGACTGACTGAGTGACTGACTGACTGGACTGACTGACTGAGACTGAATGACTGAGTGCTTGACTGATTGACTGTCAGAATGACTGACTGACTTCGTAAAAGGGAAAAATAAAAAAAAAGAATTATAAAATTAGAAAAAAATATTTGCATTTAAGATTTCCTTTCCGGCCGGGACTCGAACCCAGTACCACGCGCTAGGAACCCAACGGTCTAGCCATTAGGCTATCGGAGCTCTGTCGATGGAAGTCTTAAATATAATAAAAACAAAAAATGCACCTTGGTAATTATTGATTCAAACACTTTGAAATTTACAGGTCGAATAATTAAACTGACTCAGAATTTTTCTCCCTACATAAATAATCAATATTCGCAAAAGAGAAAAATTAAAAAAAAAAGAAGAAGAAATTTCAAATTAGAAACTAAAAGTATACATTGAAGATTTTCGTTCAGGCTGGGACTCGAACCCAGGGCCACTCGCTTGGAAGCCTAACACTCTAGCCATTAGTCTATGGGACCTCTGTCGGTGGGAGTTTTAAATATAATAAAAACAAAAAATGCACCTTGGTAATTGTTTATTTAAACACTTTGAAATCTTCGTGTCGAAAAATTAAACTGACTCAGAATTTTCTTCCCTACATAAATAATCAATAATTGCAAAGGAAAGAAATAGAAAAAAAAAGAATTTTCAAATTAGAAAAGAAATATATACATTGAAGATATTCTCTCCGGCTGGGACTCGAACCCAGGCCACTCGCTTGGAAGACCAGCGGTCTAGCCATTAGGCTATCGGAGTTCTGTCGAGCGGAGTCTTACTGCCTGACTGATACTGCCTGACTGACAGACTGACTCACTGACTGACTGATACTGACTGACTGACTCACTGACTGACCGAGACTGACTGACTAACTGCCTGACTGACTGAGACTGGACTGACTGACTGACTGACTGACTGACTGACTAACTGACTGACTGAGACTGACTGACTGACTGCCTGACTCTCTGACTGGCTATTTCACTGACTGACTGAATGACTAAATGACTGACTGACACTGACTGACTGACTGCTTGACTACCTGACTGACTGCTTGACTGACTAACTGACTGGACAGGACTGACCGACTGACTGACTGACAGACTGACTGAATAAGGATGACTGACAGACTGACTGAATAAGGCTGACTGACTGACTGACTGACAGACTGACTGAATAAGGCTGACCGACTGACTGACTACCTGACTGACTGACTGACTGAATGACTGACTGACTGACTGACCGAGACTGACTGACTGACTGACTGAGACTGGACTGGACTGACTGACTGACTGACTGACTGAGACTGACTGACTGCTTTAGTGACTAACTGACTGCACAGGACTGACCGACTGACTGACTGACTGACTGCCTGACTGACTGACTGACTGAATGACTGACTGACTGAGACTAAATGACTGTGTGCTTGACTGACTGGCTGAAGGACTAACTGACTGACTGAGTGACTGACTGACTGGACTGACTGACTGAGACTGAATGACTGAGTGCTTGACTGATTGACTGACTGACTGACTGACTGACTTCGCAAAAGGGAAAAATAAAAAAAAAGAATTATAAAATTAGAAAAAAATATTTGCATTTAAGATTTCCTTTCCGGCCGGGACTCGAACCCAGTACCACGCGCTAGGAACCCAACGGTCTAGCCATTAGGCTATCGGAGCTCTGTCGATGGAAGTCTTAAATATAATAAGAACAAAAAATGCACCTTGGTAATTATTGATTCAAACACTTTGAAATTATAGGTCGAATAATTAAACTGACTCAGAATTTTTCTCCCTACATAAATAATCAATATTCGCAAAAGAGAAAAATTAAAAAAAAAGAAGAAGAAATTTCAAATTAGAAACTAAAAGTATACATTGAATATTTTCGTTCAGGCTGGGACTCGAACCCAGGGCCACTCGCTTGGAAGCCTAACACTCTAGCCATTAGTCTATGGGACCTCTGTCGGTGGGAGTTTTAAATATAATAAAAACAAAAAATGCACCTTGGTAATTGTTTATTTAAACACTTTGAAATCTTCGTGTCGAAAAATTAAACCGACTCAGAATTTTCTTCCCTACATAAATAATCAATAATTGCAAAGGAAAGAAATTGAAAAAAAAAGAATTTTCAAATTAGAAAAGAAATATATACATTGAAGATATTCTCTCCGGCTTTGACTCGAACCCAGGCCACTCGCTTGGAAGACCAGCGGTCTAGCCGTTAGGCTATCGGAGTTCTGTCGAGCGGAGTCTTACTGCCTGACTGATACTGCCTGACTGACAGACTGACTTACTGACTGACTGATACTGACTGACTGACTCACTGACTGACCGAGACTGACTGACTAACTGCCTGACTGACTGAGACTGGACTGACTGACTGACTGACTGACTAACTGACTGACTGAGACTGACTGACTGACTGCTTGACTCTCTGACTGGCTATTTCACTGACTGACTGAATGACTAAATGACTGACTGACACTGACTGACTGACTGCTTGACTACCTGACTGACTGCTTGACTGACTAACTGACTGGACAGGACTGACCGACTGACTGACTGACAGACTGACTGAATAAGGATGACTGACAGACTGACTGAATAAGGATGACTGACTGACTGACTGACAGACTGACTGAATAAGGCTGACCGACTGACTGACTGCCTGACTGACTGACTGACTGAATGACTGACTGACTGACTGACCGAGACTGACTGACTGACTGACTGAGACTGGACTGGACTGACTGACTGACTGACTGAGACTGACTGACTGCTTTAGTGACTAACTGACTGCACAGGACTGACCGACTGACTGACTGAATGACTGACTGACTGAGACTAAATGACTGACTGCTTGACTGACTGGCTGAAGGACTAACTGACTGACTGAGTGACTGACTGACTGGACTGACTGACTGAGACTGAATGACTGAGTGCTTGACTGATTGACTGTCAGAATGACTGACTGACTTCGTAAAAGGGAAAAATAAAAAAAAAGAATTATAAAATTAGAAAAAAATATTTGCATTTAAGATTTCCTTTCCGGCCGGGACTCGAACCCAGTACCACGCGCTAGGAACCCAACGGTCTAGCCATTAGGCTATCGGAGCTCTGTCGATGGAAGTCTTAAATATAATAAAAACAAAAAATGCACCTTGGTAATTATTGATTCAAACACTTTGAAATTTATAGGTCGAATAATTAAACTGACTCAGAATTTTTCTCCCTACATAAATAATCAATATTCGCAAAAGAGAAAAATTAAAAAAAAAAGAAGAAGAAATTTCAAATTAGAAACTAAAAGTATACATTGAAGATTTTCGTTCAGGCTGGGACTCGAACCCAGGGCCACTCGCTTGGAAGCCTAACACTCTAGCCATTAGTCTATGGGAGCTCTGTCGTTGGGAGTTTTAAATATAATAAAAACAAAAAATGCACCTTGGTAATTGTTTATTCAAACACTTTGAAATCTTCTTGTCGAAAAATTAAACTCACTCCGAATTTTCTTCCCTACATAAATAATCAATAATTGCAAAGGAAAGAAATTGAAAAAAAAAGAATTTTCAAATTAGAAAAGAAATATATACATTGAAGATATTCGCTCCGGCTGGGACTCGAACCCAGGCCACTCGCTTGGAAGACCAGCGGTCTAGCCATTAGGCTATCGGAGTTCTATCGAGCGGAGTCTTACTGCCTGACTGATACTGCCTGACTGACAGACTGACTCACTGACTGACTGATACTGACTGACTGACTCACTGACTGACCGAGACTGACTGACTATTTGCCTGACTGACTGAGACTGGACTGACTGACTGACTGACTGACTGACTGACTAACTGACTGACTGAGACTGACTGACTGACTGCTTGACTCTCTGACTGGCTATTTCACTGACTGACTGAATGACTAAATGACTGACTGACACTGACTGACTGCTTGACTACCTGACTGACTGCTTGACTGACTAACTGACTGGACAGGACTGACCGACTGACTGACTGACAGACTGACTGAATAAGGATGACTGACAGACTGACTGAATAAGGCTGACTGACTGACTGACTGACAGACTGACTGAATAAGGCTGACCGACTGACTGACTGCCTGACTGACTGACTGACTGAGACTGGACTGGACTGACTGACTGACTGACTGCTTTAGTGACTAACTGACTGCACAGGACTGACCGACTGACTGACTGACTGACTGCCTGACTGACTGACTGACTGACTGACTGACTGAATGACTGACTGACTGAGACTAAATGACTGACTGCTTGACTGACTGGCTGAAGGACTAACTGACTGACTGAGTGACTGACTGACTGGACTG
Source organism: Uloborus diversus (assembly GCF_026930045.1). Lineage (NCBI taxonomy): Eukaryota > Metazoa > Arthropoda > Arachnida > Araneae > Uloboridae > Uloborus > Uloborus diversus. The sequence continues at coordinate 12,597 of NW_026558578.1, read as the reverse complement.
ACTGACTGAGACAGAATGACTGAGTGCTTGACTGATTGACTGTCAGACTGACTGACTGACTTCGCAAAAGGGAAAAATAAAAAAAAAAGAATTATAAAATTAGAAAAAAATATTTGCATTTAAGATTTCCTTTCCGGCTGGGATTTGAACCCAGGGCGACACTCATGGAAGCCCAACGCTCTCGCCAATATACTATCGGATCTCTGTTGATCGGTGTCTTAATTATAATAAAAACAAAAAATGCACCTTAGTAATTATTGATCTAAAATCTTTGAAATCTAAAGGTCGAATGATTAAACTGACTCAGAATTTTCTTCCGTACATAAATAATCCATATTTGCAAAAGAAAGAAATTGAAAAAAAAAAGAATCTTCAAATTAGAAGAGAAATATATACATGGAAGATTTTCGTTCCGGCCGGGACTCGAACCCAGTACCACGCGCTTGGAACCCAACGGTCTAGCCACTAGGCTATCGGAGCTCTGTCGATGGAAGTCTTAAATATAATAAAAACAAAAAATGCACCTTGGTAATTATTAATTCAAACACTTTGAAATTTACAGGTCGAATAACTAAACTGACTCAGAATTTTTCTCCCTACATAAATAATCAATATTCGCAAAAGAGAAAAATTAAAAAAAAAAGAAGAAGAAATTTCAAATTAGAAACTAAAAGTATACATTGAAGATTTTCGTTCAGGCTGGGACTCGAACCCAGGGCCACTCGCTTGGAAGCCTAACACTCTAGCCATTAGTCTATGGGAGCTCTGTCGGTGGGAGTTTTAAATATAATAAAAACAAAAAATGCACCTTGGTAATTGTTTATTTAAACACTTTGAAATCTTCGTGTCGAAAAATTAAACTGACTCAGAATTTTCTTCCCTACATAAATAATCAATAATTGCAAAGGAAAGAAATTGAAAAAAAAAGAATTTTCAAATTAGAAAAGAAATATATACATTGAAGATATTCGCTCCGGCTGGGACTCGAACCCAGGCCACTCGCTTGGAAGACCAGCGGTCTAGCCATTAGGCTATCGGAGTTCTGTCGAGCGGAGTCTTACTGCCTGACTGATACTGCCTGACTGACAGACTGACTCACTGACTGACTGATACTGACTGACTGACTCACTGACTGACCGAGACTGACTGACTAACTGCCTGACTGACTGAGACTGGACTGACTGAGACTGGACTGACTGACTGACTGACTGACTGACTGACTAACTGACTGACTGAGACTGACTGACTGACTGCTTGACTCTCTGACTGGCTATTTCACTGACTGACTGAATGACTAAATGACTGACTGACACTGACTGACTGACTGCTTGACTACCTGACTGACTGCTTGACTGACTAACTGACTGGACAGGACTGACCGACTGACTGACTGACAGACTGACTGAATAAGGATGACTGACAGACTGACTGAATAAGGATGACCGACTGACTGACTGCCTGACTGACTGACTGACTGAATGACTGACTGACTGACTGACCGAGACTGACTGACTGACTGACTGAGACTGGACTGGACTGACTGACTGACTGACTGACTGAGACTGACTGACTGCTTTAGTGACTAACTGACTGCACAGGACTGACCGACTGACTGACTGACTGACTGCCTGACTGACTGACTGACTGAATGACTGACTGACTGAGACTAAATGACTGACTGCTTGACTGACTGGCTGAAGGACTAACTGACTGACTGAGTGACTGACTGACTGGACTGACTGACTGAGACTGAATGACTGAGTGCTTGACTGATTGACTGTCAGACTGACTGACTGACTTCGCAAAAGGGAAAAATAAAAAAAAAAAGAATTATAAAATTAGAAAAAAATATTTGCATTTAAGATTTCCTTTCCGGCTGGGATTTGAACCCAGGGCGACACTCATGGAAGCCCAACGCTCTCGCCAATATACTATCGGATCTCTGCTGATCGGTGTCTTAATTATAATAAAAACAAAAAATGCACCTTAGTAATTATTGATCTAAAATCTTTGAAATCTAAAGGTCGAATGATTAAAGTGACTCAGAATTTTCTTCCGTACATAAATAATCCATATTTGCAAAAGAAAGAAATTGAAAAAAAAAAGAATCTTCAAATTAGAAGAGAAATATATACATGGAAGATTTTCGTTCCGGCCGGGACTCGAACCCAGTACCACGCGCTTGGAACCCAACGGTCTAGCCATTAGGCTATCGGAGCTCTGTCGATGGAAGTCTTAAATATAATAAAAACAAAAAATGCACCTTGGTAATTATTGATTCAAACACTTTGAAATTTACAGGTCGAATAATTAAACTGACTCAGAATTTTTCTCCCTACATAAATAATCAATATTCGCAAAAGAGAAAAATTAAAAAAAAAAGAAGAAGAAATTTCAAATTAGAAACTAAAAGTATACAGTGAAGATTTTCGTTCAGGCTGGGACTCGAACCCAGGGCCACTCGCTTGGAAGCCTAACACTCTAGCCATTAGTCTATGGGAGCTCTGTCGGTGGGAGTTTTAAATATAATAAAAACAAAAAATGCACCTTGGTAATTGTTTATTTAAACACTTTGAAATCTTCGTGTCGAAAAATTAAACTGACTCAGAATTTTCTTCCCTACATAAATAATCAATAATTGCAAAGGAAAGAAATTGAAAAAAAAAAGAATTTTCAAATTAGAAAAGAAATATATACATTGAAGATATTCGCTCCGGCTGGGACTCGAACCCAGGCCACTCGCTTGGAAGACCAGCGGTCTAGCCATTAGGCTATCGGAGTTCTGTCGAGCGGAGTCTTACTGCCTGACTGATACTGCCTGACTGACAGACTGACTCACTGACTGACTGATACTGACTGACTGACTCACTGACTGACCGAGACTGACTGACTAACTGCCTGACTGACTGAGACTGGACTGACTGACTGACTGACTGACTGACTGACTGACTAACTGACTGACTGAGACTGACTGACTGACTGCTTGACTCTCTGACTGGCTATTTCACTGACTGACTGAATGACTAAATGACTGTCTGACACTGACTGACTGACTGCTTGACTACCTGACTGACTGCTTGACTGACTAACTGACTGGACAGGACTGACCGACTGACTGACTGACAGACTGACTGAATAAGGATGACTGACAGACTGACTGAATAAGGTTGACTGACTGACTGACTGACTGACTGAATGACTGACTGACTGACTGACCGAGACTGACTGACTGACTGACTGAGACTGGACTGCACTGACTGACTGACTGACTGACTGAGACTGACTGACTGCTTTAGTGACTAACTGACTGCACAGGACTGACCGACTGACTGACTGACTGACTGCCTGACTGACTCACTGACTGAATGACTGACTGACTTAGACTAAATGACTGACTGGCTGAAGGACTAACTGACTGACTGAGTGACTGACTGACTGGACTGACTGACTGAGACTGAATGACTGAGTGCTTGACTGATTGACTGTCAGACTGACTGACTGACTTCGCAAAAGGGAAAAATAAAAAAAAAGAATTATAAAATTAGAAAAAAATATTTGCATTTAAGATTTCCTTTCCGGCCGGGACTCGAACCCAGTACCACGCGCTAGGAACCCAACGGTCTAGCCATTAGGCTATCGGAGCTCTGTCGATGGAAGTCTTAAATATAATAAAAACAAAAAATGCACCTTGGTAATTATTGATTCAAACACTTTGAAATTTACATGTCGAATAATTAAACTGACTCAGAATTTTTCTCCCTACATAAATAATCAATATTCGCAAAAGAGAAAAATTTAAAAAAAAAGAAGAAGAAATTTCAAATTAGAAACTAAAAGTATACATTGAAGATTTTCGTTCAGGCTGGGACTCGAACCCAGGGCCACTCACTTGGAAGCCTGACACTCTAGCCATTAGTCTATGGGAGCTCTGTCGGTGGGAGTTTTAAATATAATAAAAACAAAAAATGCACCTTGGTAATTGTTTATTTAAACACTTTGAAATCTTCGTGTCGAAAAATTAAACTGACTCAGAATTTTCTTCCCTACATAAATAATCAATAATTGCAAAGGAAAGAAATTGAAAAAAAAAAAGAATTTTCAAATTAGAAAAGAAATATATACTTTGAAGATATTCGCTCCGGCTGGGACTCGAACCCAGGCCACTCGCTTGGAAGACCAGCGGTCTAGCCATTAGGCTATCGGAGTTCTGTCGAGCGGAGTCTTACTGCCTGACTGATACTGCCTGACTGACAGACTGACTCACTGACTGACTGATACTGACTGACTGACTCACTGACTGACCGAGACTGACTGACTAACTGCCTGACTGACTGAGACTGGACTGACTGACTGACTGACTGACTGACTGACTAACTGACTGACTGAGACTGACTGACTGACTGCTTGACTCTCTGACTGGCTATTTCACTGACTGACTGAATGACTAAATGACTGACTGACACTGACTGACTGACTGCTTGACTACCTGACTGACTGCTTGACTGACTAACTGACTGGACAGGACTGACCGACTGACTGACTGACAGACTGACTGAATAAGGATGACTGACAGACTGACTGAATAAGGCTGACTGACTGACAGACTGACTGAATAAGGCTGACCGACTGACTGACTGCCTGACTGACTGACTGACTGAATGACTGACTGAATGACTGACCGAGACTGACTGACTGACTTACTGAGACTGGACTGGACTGACTGACTGACTGACTGACTGAGACTGACTGACTGCTTTAGTGACTAACTGACTGCACAGGACTGACCGACTGACTGACTGACTGACTGCCTGACTGACTGAGACTAAATGACTGACTGCTTGACTGACTGGCTGAAGGACTAACTGACTGACTGAGTGACTGACTGACTGGACTGACTGACTGAGACTGAATGACTGAGTGCTTGACTGATTGACTGTCAGACTGACTGACTGACTTCGCAAAAGGGAAAAATAAAAAAAAAAGAATTATAAAATTAGAAAAAAATATTTGCATTTAAGATTTCCTTTCCGGCTGGGATTTGAACCCAGGGCGACACTCATGGAAGCCCAACGCTCTCGCCAATATACTATCGGATCTCTGTTGATCGGTGTCTTAATTATAATAAAAACAAAAAATGCACCTTAGTAATTATTGATCTAAAATCTTTGAAATCTAAAGGTCGAATGATTAAACTGACTCAGAATTTTCTTCCGTACATAAATAATCCATATTTGCAAAAGAAAGAAATTGAAAAAAAAAAGAATCTTCAAATTAGAAGAGAAATATATACATGGAAGATTTTCGTTCCGGCCGGGACTCGAACCCAGTACCACGCGCTTGGAACCCAACGGTCTAGCCATTAGGCTATCGGAGCTCTGTCGATGGAAGTCTTAAATATAATAAAAACAAAAAATGCACCTTGGTAATTATTGATTCAAACACTTTGAAATTTACAGGTCGAATAATTAAACTGACTCAGAATTTTTCTCCCTACATAAATAATCAATATTCGCAAAAGAGAAAAATTAAAAAAAAAAGAAGAAGAAATTTCAAATTAGAAACTAAAAGTATACATTGAAGATTTTCGTTCAGGCTGGGACTGGAACCCAGGGCCACTCGCTTGGAAGCCTAACACTCTAGCCATTAGTCTATGGGAGCTCTGTCGGCGGGAGTTTTAAATATAATAAAAACAAAAAATGCACCTTGGTAATTGTTTATTTAAACACTTTGAAATCTTCGTGTCGAAAAATTAAACTGACTCAGAATTTTCTTCCCTACATAAATAATCAATAATTGCAAAGGAAAGAAATTGAAAAAAAAAAAATTTCAAATTAGAAAAGAAATATATACATTGAAGATTTTCGCTCCGGCTGGGACTCGAACCCAGGCCACTCGCTTGGAAGACCAGCGGTCTAGCCATTAGGCTATCGGAGTTCTGTCGAGCGGAGTCTTACTGCCTGACTGATACTGCCTGACTGACAGACTGACTCACTGACTGACTGATACTGACTGACTGATACTGACTGACTGACTCACTGACTGACCGAGACTGACTGACTAACTGCCTGACTGACTGAGACTGGACTGACTGACTGACTGACTGACTGACTGACTAACTGACTGACTGAGACTGACTGACTGACTGCTTGACTCTCTGACTGGCTATTTCACTGACTGACTGAATGACTAAATGACTGACTGACACTGACTGACTGACTGCTTGACTACCTGACTGACTGCTTGACTGACTAACTGACTGGACAGGACTGACCGACTGACTGACTGACAGACTGACTGAATAAGGATGACTGACAGACTGACTGAATAAGGCTGACTGACTGACTGACTGACAGACTGACTGAATAAGGCTGACCGACTGACTGACTGCCTGACTGACTGACTGACTGAATGACTGACTGACTGACTGACCGAGACTGACTGACTGACTGACTGAGACTGGACTGGACTGACTGACTGACTGACTGACTGACTGAGACTGACTGACTGCTTTAGTGACTAACTGACTGCACAGGACTGACCGACTGACTGACTGACTGACTGCCTGACTGACTGACTGACTGAATGACTGACTGACTGAGACTAAATGACTGACTGCTTGACTGACTGGCTGAAGGACTAACTGACTGACTGAGTGACTGACTGACTGCACTGACTGACTGAGACTGAATGACTGAGTGCTTGACTGATTGACTGTCAGACTGACTGACTGACTTCGCAAAAGGGAAAAATAAAAAAAAAGAATTATAAAATTAGAAAAAAATATTTGCATTTAAGATTTCCTTTCCGGCTGGGATTTGAACCCAGGCGACACTCATGGAAGCCCAACGCTCTCGCCAATATACTATCGGATCTCTGTTGATCGGTGTCTTAATTATAATAAAAACAAAAAATGCACCTTAGTAATTATTGATCTAAAATCTTTGAAATCTAAAGGTCGAATGATTAAACTGACTCAGAATTTTCTTCCGTACATAAATAATCCATATTTGCAAAAGAAAGAAATTGAAAAAAAAAAAGAATCTTCAAATTAGAAGAGAAATATATACATGGAAGATTTTCGTTCCGGCCGGGACTCGAACCCAGTACCACGCGCTTGGAACCCAACGGTCTAGCCATTAGGCTATCGGAGCTCTGTCGATGGAAGTCTTAAATATAATAAAAACAAAAAATGCACCTTGGTAATTATTGATTCAAACACTTTGAAATTTACAGGTCGAATAATTAAACTGACTCAGAATTTTTCTCCCTACATAAATAATCAATATTCGCAAAAGAGAAAAATTAAAAAAAAAAGAAGAAGAAATTTCAAATTAGAAACTAAAAGTATACATTGAAGATTTTCGTTCAGGCTGGGACTCGAACCCAGGGCCACTCGCTTGGAAGCCTAACACTCTAGCCATTAGTCTATGGGAGCTCTGTCGGTGGGAGTTTTAAATATAATAAAAACAAAAAATGCACCTTGGTAATTGTTTATTTAAACACTTTGAAATCTTCGTGTCGAAAAATTAAACTGACTCAGAATTTTCTTCCCTACATAAATAATCAATAATTGCAAAGGAAAGAAATTGAAAAAAAAAAGAATTTTCAAATTAGAAAAGAAATATATACATTGAAGATATTCGCTCCGGCTGGGACTCGAACCCAGGCCACTCGCTTGGAAGACCAGCGGTCTAGCCATTAGGCTATCGGAGTTCTGTCGAGCGGAGTCTTACTGCCTGACTGATACTGCCTGACTGACAGACTGACTCACTGACTGACTGATACTGACTGACTGACTCACTGACTGACCGAGACTGACTGACTAACTGCCTGACTGACTGAGACTGGACTGACTGACTGACTGACTGACTGACTGACTGACTAACTGACTGACTGAGACTGACTGACTGACTGCTTGACTCTCTGACTGGCTATTTCACTGACTGACTGAATGACTAAATGACTGACTGACACTGACTGACTGACTGCTTGACTACCTGACTGACTGCTTGACTGACTAACTGACTGGACAGGACTGACCGACTGACTGACTGACAGACTGACTGAATAAGGCTGACTGACTGACTGACTGACAGACTGACTGAATAAGGCTGACCGACTGACTGACTGCCTGACTGACTGACTGACTGAATGACTGACTGACTGACTGACCGAGACTGACTGACTGACTGACTGAGACTGGACTGGACTGACTGACTGACTGACTGCTTTAGTGACTAACTGACTGCACAGGACTGACCGACTGACTGACTGACTGACTGCCTGACTGACTGACTGACTGAATGACTGACTGACTGAGACTAAATGACTGACTGCTTGACTGACTGGCTGAAGGACTAACTGACTGACTGAGTGACTGACTGACTGGACTGACTGACTGAGACTGAATGACTGAGTGCTTGACTGATTGACTGTCAGACTGACTGACTGACTTCGCAAAAGGGAAAAATAAAAAAAAAAGAATTAGAAAATTAGAAAAAAATATTTGCATTTAAGATTTCCTTTCCGGCTGGGATTTGAACCCAGGGCGACACTCATGGAAGCCCAACGCTCTCGCCAATATACTATTGGATCTCTGTTGATCGGTGTCTCAATTATAATAAAAACAAAAAATGCACCTTAGTAATTATTGATCTAAAATCTTTGAAATCTATAGGTCGAATGATTAAACTGACTCAGAATTTTCTTCCGTACATAAATAATCCATATTTGCAAAAGAAAGAAATTGAAAAAAAAAAGAATCTTCAAATTAGAAGAGAAATATATACATGGAAGGTTTTCGTTCCGGCCGGGACTCGAACCCAGTACCACGCGCTTGGAACCCAACGGTCTAGCCATTAGGCTATCGGAGCTCTGTCGATGGAAGTCTTAAATATAATAAAAACAAAAAATGCACCTTGGTAATTATTGATTCAAACACTTTGAAATTTACAGGTCGAATAATTAAACTGACTCAGAATTTTTCTTCCTACATAAATAATCAATATTCGCAAAAGAGAAAAATTTAAAAAAAAGAAGAAGAAATTTCAAATTAGAAACTAAAAGTATACATTGAAGATTTTTGTTCAGGCTGGGACTCGAACCCAGGGCCACTCGCTTGGAAGCCTAACACTCTAGCCATTAGTCTATGGGAGCTCTGTCGGTGGGAGTTTTAAATATAATAAAAACAAAAAATGCACCTTGGTAATTGTTTATTTAAACACTTTGAAACCTTTGTGTCGAAAAATTAAACTGACTCAGAATTTTCTTCCCTACATAAATAATCAATAATTGCAAAGGAAAGAAATTGAAAAAAAAAAAGAATTTTCAAATTAGAAAAGAAATATATACATTGAAGATATTCGCTCCGGCTGGGACTCGAACCCAGGCCACTCGCTTGGAAGACCAGCGGTCTAGCCATTAGGCTATCGGAGTTCTGTCGAGCGGAGTCTTACTGCCTGACTGATACTGCCTGACTGACAGACTGACTCACTGACTGACTGATACTGACTGACTGACTCACTGACTGACCGAGACTGACTGACTAACTGCCTGACTGACTGAGACTGGACTGACTGACTGACTGACTGACTGACTGACTAACTGACTGACTGAGACTGACTGACTGACTGCTTGACTCTCTGACTGGCTATTTCACTGACTGACTGAATGACTAAATGGCTGACTGACACTGACTGACTGACTGCTTGACTACCTGACTGACTGCTTGACTGACTAACTGACTGGACAGGACTGACCGACTGACTGACTGACAGACTGACTGACTGACTGACTGAATGACTGACTGAATGACTGACTGACTGACAGACTGACTGAATAAGGCTGACCGACTGACTGACTGCCTGACTGACTGACTGACTGAATGACTGACTGAATGACTGACTGAATGACTGACCGAGACTGACTGACTGACTGACTGAGACTGGACTGGACTGACTGACTGACTGACTGCTTTAGTGACTTACTGACTGCACAGGACTGACCGACTGACTGACTGACTGACTGCCTGACTGACTGACTGACTGAATGACTGACTGACTGAGACTAAATGACTGACTGCTTGACTGACTGGCTGAAGGACTAACTGACTGACTGAGTGACTGACTGACTGGACTGACTGACTGAGACTGAATGACTGAGTGCTTGACTGATTGACTGTCAGACTGACTGACTGACTTCGCAAAAGGGAAAAATAAAAAAAAAAGAATTAGAAAATTAGAAAAAAATATTTGCATTTAAGATTTCCTTTCCGGCTGGGATTTGAACCCAGGGCGACACTCATGGAAGCCCAACGCTCTCGCCAATATACTATTGGATCTCTGTTGATCGGTGTCTCAATTATAATAAAAACAAAAAATGCACCTTAGTAATTATTGATCTAAAATCTTTGAAATCTATAGGTCGAATGATTAAACTGACTCAGAATTTTCTTCCGTACATAAATAATCCATATTTGCAAAAGAAAGAAATTGAAAAAAAAAAAGAATCTTCAAATTAGAAGAGAAATATATACATGGAAGATTTTCGTTCCGGCCGGGACTCGAACCCAGTACCACGCGCTTGGAACCCAACGGTCTAGCCATTAGGCTATCGGAGCTCTGTTGATGGATGTCTTAAATATAATAAAAACAAAAAATGCACCTTGGTAATTATTGATTCAAACACTTTGAAATTTACAGGTCGAATAATTAAACTGACTCAGAATTTTTCTTCCTACATAAATAATCAATATTCGCAAAAGAGAAAAATTTAAAAAAAAGAAGAAGAAATTTCAAATTAGAAACTAAAAGTATACATTGAAGATTTTTGTTCAGGCTGGGACTCGAACCCAGGGCCACCCGCTTGGAAGCCTAACACTCTAGCCATTAGTCTATGGGAGCTCTGTCGGTGGGAGTTTTAAATATAATAAAAACAAAAAATGCACCTTGGTAATTGTTTATTTAAACACTTTGAAACCTTCGTGTCGAAAAATTAAACTGACTCAGAATTTTCTTCCCTACATAAATAATCAATAATTGCAAATTAAAGAAATTGAAAAAAAAAAAAGAATTTTCAAATTAGAAAAGAAATATATACATTGAAGATATTCGCTCCGGCTGGGACTCGAACCCAGGCCACTCGCTTGGAAGACCAGCGGTCTAGCCATTAGGCTATCGGAGTTCTGTCGAGCGGAGTCTTACTGCCTGACTGATACTGCCTGACTGACAGACTGACTCACTGACTGACTGATACTGACTGACTGACTCACTGACTGACCGAGACTGACTGACTAACTGCCTGACTGACTGAGACTGGACTGACTGACTGACTGACTGACTGACTGACTAACTGACTGACTGAGACTGACTGACTGACTGCTTGACTCTCTGACTGGCTATTTCACTGACTGACTGAATGACTAAATGACTGACTGACACTGACTGACTGACTGCTTGACTACCTGACTGACTGCTTGACTGACTAACTGACTGGACAGGACTGACCGACTGACTGACTGACAGACTGACTGAATAAGGATGACTGACAGACTGACTGAATAAGGCTGACTGACTGACAGACTGACTGAATAAGGCTGACCGACTGACTGACTGCCTGACTGACTGACTGACTGAATGACTGACTGAATGACTGACCGAGACTGACTGACTGACTGACTGAGACTGGACTGGACTGACTGACTGACTGACTGAGACTGACTGACTGCTTTAGTGACTAACTGACTGCACAGGACTGACCGACTGACTGACTGACTGACTGCCTGACTGACTGAGACTAAATGACTGACTGCTTGACTGACTGGCTGAAGGACTAACTGACTGACTGAGTGACTGACTGACTGGACTGACTGACTGAGACTGAATGACTGAGTGCTTGACTGATTGACTGTCAGACTGACTGACTGACTTCGCAAAAGGGAAAAATAAAAAAAAAAAGAATTATAAAATTAGAAAAAAATATTTGCATTTAAGATTTCCTTTCCGGCTGGGATTTGAACCCAGGGCGACACTCATGGAAGCCCAACGCTCTCGCCAATATACTATCGGATCTCTGTTGATCGGTGTCTTAATTATAATAAAAACAAAAAATGCACCTTAGTAATTATTGATCTAAAATCTTTGAAATCTAAAGGTCGAATGATTAAACTGACTCAGAATTTTCTTCCGTACATAAATAATCCATATTTGCAAAAGAAAGAAATTGAAAAAAAAAGAATCTTCAAATTAGAAGAGAAATATATACATGGAAGATTTTCGTTCCGGCCGGGACTCGAACCCAGTACCACGCGCTTGGAACCCAACGGTCTAGCCATTAGGCTATCGGAGCTCTGTCGATGGAAGTCTTAAATATAATAAAAACAAAAAATGCACCTTGGTAATTATTGTTTCAAACACTTTGAAATTTAGAGGTCGAATAATTAAACTGACTCAGAATTTTTCTCCCTACATAAATAATCAATATTCGCAAAAGAGAAAAATTAAAAAAAAAAGAAGAAGAAATTTCAAGTTAGAAACAAAAAGTATACATTGAAGATTTTCGTTCAGGCTGGGACTCGAACCCAGGGCCACTCGCTTGGAA